>NC_081367.1:66618615-66918615 GCF_030684315.1 Stegostoma tigrinum | reverse complement strand
TCCTCTGGGTGCTCCGGTTTCCTCCCTCAGTCCAAAGATGTGCAGGCTAGGTGGATTGGTCATGCTGAAATGCTCATAAGTGTTCAGGGATGTGTAGATTAGGTGGATCAGTTTAAGTGGGATGCTCTCAGGGTCAGTGTGGACTTATTGGGTTGCAGGACTTGTTTCCACACTGGTGGGATTTATGATCTTCTATGATAATGAAACTGACCCCATATTTGTTAAACTCAGGAAAACCTCTGACCAGTTATTTATACTTAGCAAGTTAACTGCTTCACTCCATAGTGTTTCCTTTTTAAGTTCGAAATGAGTAGGAAGAGAACCATTCCAACTTCCCTCACCTGGTTGACTCAGGGTCAGGAACAGGAGTAGGCCATTTGCCCTCTCAAGCCTGCTCCACCATTTAGTAGGATCACGGTTGATTCAATACTCATGTCCACTTTCTTGCATTTCCCCATGAGCCTGAGGATATGATGTACCTCTTTCGTAGTGCAGGGCAGGTTAAGAAAATATCTAGTAAGGTCATGGGTTCCTATGTTTTACAAATAGTGGCATAGAGTGCAACAAGGATGCTATGGTGAACCTTTATAAAAGATTTGTTCAACCTCAACTGGACCTTAGTTCAATTCTGAGCACTTCATTTTGGGGTAAGAATAATTGGAAGATTTTATAGGTAGTTCAGAAAAGAGTTATGAGAATGGGTCCAGAACTGTGGAACTTCTTTTGTGGATTGAAGCAGGGGTTGTTTGCTTGGAAGTGGAGAAAGTTGAGAGGAGATTTGATAGAGGTGTTCAAAATTGAGGGGCCTGAACAAAATGGGTAGTTTTCATTGGTGAAGAACTGGAGGATAACTATTTAAGGTGATTTGTAAAAAGCAATGTGACATGACGAAAAACTTTAAGTAGTGAGTGGTTATTTTCAGGAATATCTGACTGAATAGTGTAGGCAGTTTCAATCTTGGCTTCTAAAAGACTATTCTATAATTATCTGAAGAAAAAAAAATGCATGACTACTGGGAAAGGGAAAGTGTATGGGACTAGCTGAGCTGCTCTTGCAACAGGTAGAAGTCTGAACAAGGACCTAATGGCAGTTATTCTGTTACGTTCCTATGATTGACTGTGGCTGTACATCTTAATGAATGTACATGGTTCGAAAATGTGTGCATTAGGTCTTAAACTGCTTTGAGGTGCGTACAAAGCAGTTATCATTTTATTTATAGGTTTGTTTCACCAAGTGTTCAGTAGGTCTCCTCGGATTCAAGGCATTGGTAACAGCAAATACCAATACCCAGTCCATATCACAAAGGGATGCTGCTGTTGGTACCGCACCACCCTCCCCGTCTTACATTATTGTGCAAAATGATATCGGACAGTGTGACACTGACCCTTCTGAGAGTGATTAACTCCGTTGAATCTAATAAAAGTAGCTGAATCTTGTTTACAGGAAAATGAGTAATTACTGCAATTAGCTTAGCTTTTTCCTTAGTCATGAAATTGTGAACTGGGAGAAGAGTGCAAATCTTTCAGTTAATTTGCTTCAGTTAATGTGTAACAAAATTTTGCTATAGTTTCCAAATGTAGTAACTTTGTATTTTCAGGTGATCCAGGATCTGCCCCAAAAGCAGTAAAATGACCATTTTAAAAGTTACCAGGGGTTAAGTAGCTTAGATTAGGTTTTGTTATAACTGTACAGCTGTTCCCTTCCACTGCCCGTGACCTTAAACGATTAGAACCAGAAGAGTGCAGCTGATCTTGCTGGTCTTTCAGTTTTTGTGCTGGTTCGTGGTTATTACGAGATTTTATTTCCCCTTGTAAGTTTTTCAATTGGTTGGTGGCAAGAATAATTTCTAAGTATTGCCTTTGAGAGGCATTGTGTGAGGTTTTTGTCTTTCAAGAATGAATTGTCAAAAGACATGACCTATGTGGTTATTTGCAAATGTAATTGTGCAAAATCGTGTTGGTCGGTGAGTATTCAGGAATGTCCTGGTGACCTCCTTTGCCTTTGTATTACTCATCAGTTTGCTTATCAAAAGATCAAGTACGAATGTAACTTGTTCCTGTCATGGGTGCTAGCTGCTAGCATATTAGAATGGTAAAAATAACCTCAGCCGAAAGCAAATTCTTAGTAATCAATAAAAACACATTTAACTGCTTTTTGATGGCAGTGCTGAATTTGAGTCATGATTCCCAAAATACTGAAGTGCTTTGATACTTGCAGATTTTTTTCTTTATATTTTCATGGGTTGTGGACACTTCTGGCAAGGCTAGTATTTGTTGCATCCCGAGTTAGTGAGATGTTTGGTAGGCCATTTAAGGAAAGGGATTCAAATTCCACAACTGGTGGAATTTAGATTCATTCAGTAAATTGAAAACTAGTCATGGTGGCCATGACAGCAACCATCACTGACGTAACAAGCTTACATCCTTTTTCAGATGAAATTTCAGAGCATTAACCGGAGCCACTGGATTACTTGCAGTGACATGACTGGTAGATCTGTGTTTCTCCTTGTGATGATTGTCAGGCACCTTTAGTTACACCTCCTCTTGGTCATCCAAAGTTTAACATCTTGTAGAAGACCACCTGGCATTCACAGTCAAACATCTGTCACCAAGGATTGCCAAGCCATTCTTGAGTTGGCGCAGTTCTGTAACTGTTACTTTGTGACCCAGTCTTAATGAGAAGTGTGGGGGAGGGGGGGGGGGGGAGAGGATAAAAGCTTTAATTGCATCATATTTGAAAGGTAGCTAGATTAATCTGACCTAGTAAAGATTACGTGGGATGAGGTAGTTTAGGATGAAATTTGTGTATACCAGGTTAACTGAAAATGTTTTGCAGGAAGGATGGAATGGCAAGGGATGGAGAAGGCATGAAAGAGGGAGGATGGTTTGGGAGCCACGAATGTGCAGATGGAAAACTAATTTAACCTCATGTTTAGCTGTAGTCTAGATATAGTGAAAAGCAGTCCGTTTTGCATAATATATTTCTCATATGAATGCTTTTCACACTAAAATAATTTGAATTACCCAATGATTTCAATTAAACAATATTAGTTAAAGATCTGGATTTATCAATTCAGCTCCCTTCCTAACCACATTTTGGATTGACTGACCTCCCAAGGACTGCAGTGAATCAAGAAAGGACCTCATCAACTCCTCCTCAGGGACAAATGAATGTTAGCCTGGACGGTTCAGTGTTTAGAGATGTGTCGATTAGGTGGGTTATAGGGTGTGGGTGGGCTGCCCAAGAGTGAGTGTGGACTTGTTGGGCTGAAGGGCATGTTTTCATACTGTAGGGATTCTATGATTCTCTTTTGGTTGGTCTTTTAAATACAAGTTTAAATTTTGATCAGCAATTCAAACCTTAAGTTTTGAAAGTTAGAGGAACCATTAAATGTAGAAAGCAATGTTAGCTGTAAGTAGATAACTGCAGGTGCCTGGCATCCTACCAAATCTCATCTTGCAACACAGTCACTATTTGTTGATGCAATTTACCATAATGGTTTATACTGTTCTAAGATTTTGACACTAGATCAAGATAACATCTGGCTTTCATATATAGGATGTATAGAATCACCATGCCCACAACAAAACTGCATTACAGAATAAAAACTTGTCAGATGCTAAACTGGGTATAGGTGATTTTGATAATAAAGTGTGAAGCTGGATGAACACAGCAGGCCAAGCAGCATCTCCAGGAGCACAAAAGCTGACGTTTCGGGCCTAGACCCTTCATCAGAGCCTTTGACACAGGAGACTTTGACACAGCTTTATTATTTGGGCAAAAAAAATTGCTGGAAAAGTTCAGTAGGTCTGGCAGCACCTGTGAAGGACAAAAAGTCAGTGTTACCATTTTGGGTCCAGTAACCCTTCCTCAGAATTGATGGTAGATAGAAAAATGTTGGTTTATTTCAAGAAGACAGGGAGGAGGAGGGGGTAAGGAGTAAACAATAGTTGGGGATAGAACCCAAAGAGAGAGAAGAGCAGTTGGATAGACAAAGGAGTTGACAACGATCTGGCCAGAAGGGTGAATAACTATTAATGGGAACTGTTAGTGACTAACAATAAGTAGTGTGCAATGGTAGACTGTGATAACAAGGCCTGGTGTGTGGGGTAAGGGGGCTAGGACGTGGGAGAATTTAGGCCTTAAGATTATTGAACTCAATATCGAGTCCGGAGGGCTGCAGGGTACCCAAGTGGAAAATGGGGTGTTCTTCCAGTTTGCACTGAGCTTTGTTGGAACACAGCAGCAAGCCTGAGATAGAGGTATTGGCCAGGGAGCAGGGTGGTGTGCTGAACTGGCAGGCAAGAGGTAGCTCAGGGTCTTTTTTTTTTGTTTGAGTAGAATGTAGATGTTCTGCGAAGCTGTCATCCAGTCTACACTTCGTTTCCTCAATGTAGAAGAGACCACGCTGTGAGCAACAACTGCAGGAGACTAGATTGTGCGAAGTGCAGGTGGTGTTGTTTCACCTGGAAGGAATGCTTGGGCCCTTTGGATACTGGTGAAGGGCGAGGCAATTGGGCAGGTATTATGCCTCCAGGTGCAGGGGACAGTGCTGTGGGGAGGTGTTGGGAGTGAAGAGTGGACCAGGGCGCCCCAGAGGGAATGGTCCCTGCAGAAGCCAGACAAGGGAGTTTGCGGTGGTGGAAGGATGGGGTGGGGTATGTGTCTGGAGGTGGCGGAAATGGCGGTTAACAATTTTCTGGATGTCTGTGCTGGTGGGATGCTAGGATAGATAAGGGGAACTCTATCACTGTGGGAGGAAAGCGAAGGGGTGAGGGCAGAATTACAAGAAATGGGTTGGACCCAGTTGAGGGCCCTGCTGACGGTAGTGCTGGGGACACTCGGTTGACGAAGAAGCTGAACGTTTCAGACATTACCTTGTCAAAGTTGGCCTCATCTGATCATGTGATCGAGATGGAGGAACTGAGAATGGAATGGAGCCTTTACAGGAAACAGGGTGCGAGGATGTATAGTCCAGGCACTTGTGGGAGTCGGTGGGTTTATAGTGGTCATTAGTGGCCGGTCTATCCCCAGAAATGGAAACAAATGTTGAGGAAGGGAAGGGAAAAGTCAGAGAGACCAGGTGAAAGTGAAGGCATTGTGGAAATTGGAATTGAAATTAAACTTCTCCAATCCTGGACAAGTGAGGGAAGCAGCACCGATGATATCATTGAGCTATCAAAGAAGGAGTTGAGTGGGAGCCGGAACAGGACTGCAACAAGAAATCTGGATGTGAGTTTGCTAGCTGAGCTGGAAGGTTAGTTTTCAGACGTTTCGTCACCATTCTAGGTAACATCATCAGTGAGCCTCCGACGAAGCGCTGGTGTTATGTCCCGCTTTCTATTTATCTGGTTAGGTTTCCTAGGACATTTCCTAGAACAGGAAATGACATCACCAACCCAAGGAAACCTAACCAGATAAATAGAAAGCGGGACATAACACCAGCGCTTCGTCGGAGGCTCACTGATGATGTTACCTAGAATGGTGACGAAACGTCTGAAAACTAACCTTCCAGCTCAGCGAACAAACTCACATCCAGAACCTCAACCTGAGCTACAAATCTTCTCAAAACTTGCAACAAGAAATGTTCCATTTACCTCATGAAGAGACGGGCATAAGTAGGGCCCATGCAGACCATCGATAGTCTGATGACAACCATGAAACTATTGTTGACTGTTGAGAAAAACACACATTTTTCACTGCCCTTTAAAACAGCATCCTCAGTTCTTTCAGTTTTTATTTTATTATTAGGAATTGCTTCATGTGATCCATATAATCCTAAGTAGTAATGTTAAATTGTATTACACTTTCAGTAAGCTTAAATGAAGAAAATTTGGACCATGATCGATTTCCCAAAAGCAGAAGTGATATAGCTTTATGTGGAGCCAAAGTGACCTAATGTCAACAATAACTTCCCAATTTTAAACATTTAGCTCAATTTTTTTGATGCGTGTAGGTCACCATTTCCTTGTCGGTGGGGTGAGGATTTAACTGTTGGAGTTCATGCTTTCTGCAAGACCAGTTTATTTCTTTTTGGCAGTAACGTCACCATTGATTGCAGCTTTAGAAAACTCCATAGCTTAAGTTGTCTTGAAATGAACTTGGCTGTTTTCCATAATTCTGGTTGTGTATGCAAGGGAGGTTGCAATTTGTACAATTTCATTTATGCTAGTCATACAGGTTTCCTTCCAGTTTTTAGTTTGGAGACCACTGCCTGAAATATAGAAAACTAGTGGGGCATCCAGTTGTAAGGAATGATCCACTTATATCTTACCCATGTATTATAAGATACACCTGGATATGATATGTTATGTAAAAAGATTATTTTGAATCATGCCAGTCACACATCTTCAGAGCATTTGGCTCCAGCACTTGCTAAAAGGTTGAATCTGTTGCGCTGTCAAGTAATACAACATAACTCATTGTTTATAGATACGTTCTGTTCAATTTGTTTAGAAATATTATTACACACCTCTGGAGCAGGTGAGACTTAAACATGGGCCTCTTGGTCCAGAGGCAGAGGCACTACCAATGCTTTTCTTAGCTGCACGCAAATGTTTGATGCAATGAAGTAAGTATTGTTCTCAAATATGAAAAAGGTCGCTACAGACATTTGTGACATCAATTACTGTTGAAATGCTGTGTGGCATAATGCTCTAATACCCTATTACTAAAATAGCTTAACGTTTGGGGTAACAGTCCGACCTAGAATTTAATGATTTCCTACTGCTCCCACCCTCCTCTCCCAATCATTTGTGTTGTCATATCCTAGTAATACTTTCTGCTCTGTCAAATATGCTATTCAATTTAATTCTGGGTATAATTTATCTGATCTATATTCTGATTACTTTTGTTTTATTTACTGTTCTTTTGTTTCCATCTTTGATTCTTGGAAGATACAGGAATCCATCTGCTGCTTTCTACCGAGCTTTCCCTGTAAACAAGTCTCGGGATGCAAAGAACTTCTACGATAGGTATGACTGTACATGAAGTGCATACAGGCAGTAGTATGCATGTGTTTGCTTCGCACTGTTCTGGTTTCTCGTCAACCACTTAGCTACAAGAATAAGTGCAGTTTGATCCACACGTGCAGTCATTTCAAATACTTTCAGGGCACTGGCATTACAGCAAGGGCCCTCAAACTAGTGCCAGAAGCTACTCAAAACTTTTGCTTGTCTAGGCAGCTTTTCAAGCACAGTTATGCCCAACTACATGGGAGCAAAGAGAAGAAAACACGCTTGTCCTGCAAGGTCTCTGTCCCCCCAGAGGTGGCAGGTGTGAGGTTTGATGTTGGCACAATTTAAAAGCAGTGTTTCAAGTTTTTAAAATTTATTCTAGGAACGTAGAAGCTGCAGGCTAAGCCAGTGTTTATTGCTCATTCCTAATTGTCCAGACGCATTTAAGAGCCAACCATAATGGATCTGAGTCAACTGTAAGTCAGACTGGGTAAGGATGGCAGATTGCCTTCATTAAAAGGAGTTAGTAAATAAAGATGCTTTTTTGTGAGAGTTGACTATGGCTACATCGTCGTCATTAGGCTGGCTTTTTAAAACCATATTTTATTGAATTCATATTTCACTATTTGCCATGATAACATTAGCCTGAGGTTCTGGGTTACTAGCCTAGTGACATTAGCACTACACCATTTCCTCCTAATCTGATGGTGGATCATTCTAAAGTTGAAGAAGCACACCTTTCATTTTGCATTTGTTCAGTTGCCAAATTCTGTTTCGACATCAAGAAAGTGTGTGAGCATTTTAGAATTTTTTTCTCTCTTTTCACTACAAGGAAGGTTTTCTCCCTTAAGGGCCCATTTAAAGATTTGTAAAAGCATTTGAAAAATTGAGCAGGAACATGTACCGTTATTCTGAGAGATAATAGGAACTGCAGATGCTAGAGAATCTGAGATAACAAGGCGTAGAGCCGCATGAACACAGCGGGCCGAGCAGGATAGCTAACGTTTCGGGCCAAGACCCTTCTTCAGAAATGGAGGAGGGGAAGAGGGTTCTGAAATAAATAGGGAGAGTGGGGGAGGCGCATAGAAGATGGATAGAGGAGAAGATAGGTGGAGAGGAGACAGGCAAGTTAAAGAGGCAGGGATGGAGCCAGTAAAGGTGAGTTTAGGTGGGGAGGAAGGGAGGACAGACAGGTTAAACGGGTGGGATGAGGTTAGTAGGTAGGAAATGGGGGTGCAGCTTGAGGTGGGAGGAGGGTATAAGTGAGAGGAAGAACAGGTTGGGGAGTGGGGTATGAGCTGGGCTGGTTTTGCGATGTGATAGGAGGGGAGATTTTGAAGCTTGTGGAATCCGCATTGATACCATTGGGCTGCAGGGTTCCCAAGCGGAATATGAGTTGCTGTTCCTGCAACCTTCGGGTGGCAATGTTGTGGCACCGCAGGAGGCCCAGGTTGGACATGTGGTCTGAGGAACGGGAGGGTGAGTTGAAATGGTTCGCGACTGGGAGGTGCAGTTTTTTTATTGCGAACAGAGCGTAGGTGTTCTGCAAAGCCGTCCCCAAGCTTCCGCTTGGTTTCCCCGGTGTAGAGGATGCCACACTGGGTACAGTGGATGCAGTATACCACATTGGCGGATGTGCAGGTGAACATCTGCTTGATGTGGAAAGTTGTCTTGGGGCCTGGGATGGGGGTGAGGGAGGAGGTCTGGGCCAGGTGTAGCACTTCCTGCGGTTGCAGGGAAAAGTGCTGGGTGTGCTGGGGCTGGAGGGGAGTGTGGAGTGGACAGGTGAGTCACGGAGGGAGTGGTCCCTCTGGAAAGCAATTCCCCGGTCCCCAACACCTCATTTTTACTTTGGACATCTAGTCCCTATACACCTGCATTCCCCATGCAGATGGCCTAAACGCCCTCTGCTTCTTCCTGTCCGGCAGGCCTGACCAGTCCCCCTCCACTGACTCCCTCAGCTGCTTAGCCGAACTCGTCCTCACCCTCAACAACTTCTCTTTCAATTCCTCCCACTTCCTACTGACAAAGGGGGTGGTCATGGGTACCCGCATGGGCCCAAGCTATGTCTTCCTTTTTGTAGGTTACGTGGAACAATCCCTCATCCGTACCTACACTGGCCCTAAACCCCACCTCTTCCTCCGTTACATTGATGGCTTTATCGGTGCCGCCTTGTGCTCCCACAAGGAGTTTGAACAGTTCATCCACTTCATCGACACCTTCCACTCTAACCTCAAGTTCACCTGGGCTATCTCTAACACCTCCCTCACCTTCCTGGACCCCTCTGTCTCCATCCCAGGCAACCACCGAGAAACCGATATCCATTTCAAGCCCACTGACTCCCACAGCTACTGAGAATACACCGCCTCCCACCCGCTTTCCTGCAAAAATGCCATCCCCTATTCCCAATTCCTTTGCCTTTGCCATGTCTCCCAGGATGATACATTCCACTCCTGTTCATCGCAGATGTCCTCGTTTTTCAAGGACCGCAGCTTCTCCCCCGCAGTGGTCGAGAACGCCCTCAACCATGTCTCCCATATTTCCCGCAACTCATCCCTCACACCCCATCCCCCAATTAACAACCAAAAAAGAATCCCCCTCGTCCTCATGTACCACCCCACCAACCTCCCGGGTACAACGCATCAACCTCTGACACTTCTGCCATCTGCAATCCGACCCCACCATCAAAGACATTTTTCCCTCCCCACCCTTTTCTACTTTCCGGAGGGACCATACTCCGTGACTCCCTTGTCCGCTCCACACTCCCCTCCAGCCCCACCACGCCTGGCACTTTCCCTGCAACCACAGGAAGTGCTACACCTGCCCCTACACCACCTCCCTCACCCCCATCCCAGCCCCCAAGATGACTTTCCACAGCAAGCAGATGTTCACCTGCACATCTGCTAATGTGGTATACTGCATCCGCTGTACCCGTTGTGGCCTCTACATGGGGGAAACCAAGTGGAAGCTTGGGGACTGCTTTGCAGAACACCTAGTCAATAAACAACTGCACCTCCCAGTCACAAACTATTTCAACTTCCTCCAATTCCTCAGACCACATGTCCATCCTGGGCCTCCTGCAGTGCCATAATGCTGCCACCAAAGGTCGCAGGAACAGCAACTCATATTCTGCTTGGGAACCCTGCAGCCCAATGGTATCAATGTGGATTTCACAAGCTTCAAAATCCACCCCCCACCACCACCTGTATCCCAAAGCCAGCCCAGCTCATCTCGTCTCTCCCCGCCCTCCCAACCTGTTCTTCCTATCACCTATCCTCTCCTCCCACCTCAAGCTGCACCCCCATTTCCTACCTACTAACCTCATCCCGCTCCCTTGACCTGTCTGTCCTCCCTTGACTGACGTATCTTCTTCCTATCTCTCCACCTATTACTCACCTTTACTGGCTCCATCCCTGCCTCTTTAACTTGCCTGTCTCCTCTCCACCTATCTTCTCCTCTATCCATCTTCGATCTGCCTCCCCCTGTCTCCCTATTTATTTCAGAACCCTCTTCCCCTCCCCCCCCTCTCTGATGAAGGGTCTTGACCTGAAACGTCAGCTTTCCTGCTCCTAGGATGTTGCTTGACCTGCTGTGTTCATCCAGCCGTACACCTTGTTATCTCCCATCATTCTACGGTTCACCGTATTGTTATTGCTGGCAGTCTGCTGAAAAGTGCCATATGTGTCTCAAGTAAGAACTTTAATATTCATGCTGAACGTCCGAGGGGGAACCATGTAAAACAAAATACATTTTATTACGCAGTCTTAGGAGACAGTGGATACCTGCAGATTGTAATAGGCATCGTTTACTTGCTACAGCTCATTTCTGATGCTGGCTGGGGTCACCATTAATGCCCCTCCTCAGCCTGTACTCACTGATGACCCTCCCCTCCTATTAAACCAACACCCTCCTTTGCTGTCTGAGAGAATAGCTGAATGGTCTTCTGGACTATGATAACTTGTTACGTGATGGAGCCAATGCTAGCATACCTGGTGTTACTGCTCTGTGCTGTAGTCACTGTTAGCACTGATCGTGCAGTAGAAAGTGATAAATTTGTAACTTTTTTTAAAAAAAGATTGGCGAGAAACATTCTTATTTGGTGTTACTTTCACATTAGCTAATCTGTTGTTTGAGATGGCCATTGAAAAACTGCATTACTAATTCTTACATTGTGGCTTCCTTCTCTTGCTTTGTTCTGCATCAAAGCTATACCATAAAAAAATAACTGTACCTCTGCAAATGTTGCTTTTTTCCACAGCCTGGTAATGCTTGTGTGGGGCACAGAGTAGTGCAAACACTTCAAATGCTACTAGAATTCTGCTACACCACTGTTCCAGCTGATATCCTACAGTCAGCACCATCTGTTTAGCCTTTTAAAGGTCACGTTTTTGAAAATATATTGTTTGGCTTAAGCTATTTGACATTGTCCTTTTAAGCAGATTATGTGCAGTCCACTTGTGTATTTTATCATCTTGCATCTTTTTCCTCCTAGGTGTAACTTGTGATTTATAAATGGGTAGCTCCAAACTATTTTGTAAATGCAGTTACAGTAAACGAACCTACCCTGATTTATTTTTCCAAGGTCCACTGCAGGATTGAGGAGTTTTCATCAATCATCACTTTTTTTGTACGCAAACATGGAAACCAGAAGAAATGAACAGTCAGATCTGAAGAATGGTACCGCAGTTAATTGTGTGATCAGAGTATTACCAGATCCCATAATAGTGGTCAGAAACAAGAACTCAGCAACTTTGTATTTTACGATTGGAATAGCCACTTGAGTTGTGGGCAGAGTGTAATATAACTACCAATTTTAGAGGGAACTGTAGAACATACATGTCATGAATAATTATCCAGTTATCCCCCCTTCTCCTTTGATGACAAAGTAGCAATTTCTATTTGTATGGCATCTCTTCATGTGAGAAGCATGCCCCTGTTAAACAGAGGAAAATGTTCATTGTACACGAAAAGATTCTTAAACTTAGTGAATTATTTGGATGAGGGTGGTTGCAATTGGTTTGAAAATTGCTTTGCTGAGAGTTAATGTGGAAACGTGATTTGTCTTCGCAGTTTTTGAACACCAATATTGTTTTGTCAATAATTTTCAAATCCTGAGTTTTCTACTGTCTATGAATATGCATCTTCTAATATATACTAGATATGCCATTGGAAGCTGACTTTCTAGTTGATTGTTTTGTTGACTAAGTGATTATTTTAATAAACTTTCGCTATCTTAGTATGTGGTTAAATGGGGATGCAGTGTCTTCTCAGCTAATTTAAAATTTCCATTTATATAAGTTATTTAATTGTAATTTCAGCAGTCATACTATATGTGATATCTCTGTGAGGGAAACACATGAATTCATGGTTTTAAAAAAAAACCCACCAGGGACAGCTACATAGTTAAGAGACAGCATAAAACTAAAAGAAAGGGCTTAGAAAAATGCAGAAAACAGTGCAGATCTTGCCAAATCAGAAAGATACAAAGGCCACTAAGCAGCATATAAGAGCTACTAAAAGGGATTATGAAAGGAAACTTATGGGATGTCAAAATGAGTAACAACTTCTATAGTTCCATAAACGGAAAGCGGGTGGTCAGGAGCAGTGTTGGTCAACTAAAGACTGAAAGTGGGATATTGTCAATGACTGGGCAAATTGGCAGTTTCCTAGATGCACGAATTGTCCCTCTGGGTTGGAAAGTTGCAAATACCACTTCTTAGAAGGGCAAAAGAGGAAAACCAAGAATAATAGACCATTTAGCCTAACACCTGGGAAATTGTTGGTGTCTGTAATCAGGATGGGATAACTGAACACCTCAAACTTTTAGTTCATCAGTTGTACCAGGATTAATGACAGGTTGTGCCTGGCAAAACTTATTGAATTTTTTGACATGGTGACTAATATAGTGGATAGGGAAATGCCTAAGGAGATTGTTTGTTTATATAAACAAACAAAACACTACTAAGGTAGAGGGCCATGGAATTGAGGGAAAATTACTGACATGGTTGGAAAATAGGCTGAGTGGCAGTTGACAAAGTAGAGATAATGAGTATGTAATCACAACAATAGGGTGTGACCAGTGGTGCCCTATACGGGTCTGTTAGGGGTAGTAGGAACTGCAGATGCTGGAGAATCTGCGATAACGGGGTGTCGAGCTGAATGAACACAGCAGGCCAAGCAGCATCAGAGGAGCAGGAAAGCTGCCGTTTCGAGCCTAGACCCAAAATGTTAGCTTTCCTGCTCCTCTGCTGCTTGGCCTGCAGTGTTCATCCAGCTGTACACCTTGTTATTTCATGATCTGTTAGGGCCTCAGTTATTCATGTTATTTATTAACAACTTGAATAATGACATTGAAATTAATGTTAATCCAAATTTGCTGATGACACAAAGTTAGGTGGCATTCTAAATAGTAGATGATAGCATAAAATTTAAAAAGGCGTATTGAAAGACTAGATGAATGAGCAAAACTGTGGCAGATGGAGTTCAGGGTAAGCATGTGTGAGATTATCCTTTTGGACCAAAAAGGGATAGATCGGGGTACTTTCTGGATGGCATGAAGTTAAATATAGTCAATATCCAAAGGGACTTTAGGGAGAGGGGGTATTGGTTCAATTGCATAGATCTTTAAAATGACACAAACAGGTGCAGAAATAATTAAGAAAACTGATGGAATGCAGGCCTTTATGTCTCGAGGATTGGAGTACAACAATGCAGAAGTTATGCTGCACTTATATAAAACCCTAGTTAGACCCCACTTAGAGTACCGTAAGCATATCTGCACACCACACTTTTGTAAGGATCTATTGGCCTTGGAGCGGAGTGCATAATGGTTTTACAGGAGTGATACCTGAACTGAAAGAGTTAAGTTGTCAGGAGTGATTATACAGGTTAGGGCTGTTTTCTGTAGAATTTAGAAAGTTTATAGGGTGATCTGATCAAAGTCTTCAAGGTGTTAACAGGAAAATGCAGGTTAAACAAAGATAAACTATTTCTAATGCACAGAAATTCTAGAACTAAGGCATGTTCTAAAAATTAGGGCTAATCCATTCATGAGAGATATTAGGAAGTAGTTCTACACACAGAGTGGTAGAGATTTGTTGCTCTCTCAAACACGAATGGTTGCTACATCAGTTAGATTAAAATTTGAGAATTTTTTGTTAAGCAAACTTATAGGATGTGGACCAAAGGCAGGTATGTGGATTCAGGCCACAGATCAGCTAAGTTCATGTTGAATGACCAAACAAGATCGGGGCTGACTGGCTTACTGATGCCAATTTAAATCAATAAAAGCAGTTTTTGCAATGAACAAGCAATCTAGTGTCCTATTCATAAGGTGTCTACCTAAACTCCACTCGAGGTTTTATTATTAAAATTGAGTTTAGTCAATTGCATACGCGGTTAATTTCACTGACCGTTCTGCTTTATTGATGAGAAAGGGAGAAAAGTCCTCCATGATAAATCACAGATAAAACGCAATAGAAATAATGTGAATGGAGCAGCATATGATTCATGGGTGCTTGCTTTTCAGTAAATTAGCTGATTTGTAAAAGTAATGCTTGCTTTGAAGCCACACTCTCCCTGTTTAGCAGTGTTTAACAATACTAAAGTTTTTAAAAACTTTAAAATGAGGTGGAACTAAAATAGCAACTCAAAATGTAGGTGTTGTCACTCTGGTAGTTCACCTTTTATGTTTTGAGAAGGCAGTAACTGAAATAAAGGTTAAAAGTAGTACATTTATTTCTTGTGTACAGCTGGTCACATAAGGCCTTTCACTACAATTCTTTCTCGTAAGACCTGTTTCCTGAAAATGGAATGTTGTCAATCATTGCAAGAGGAATGGAATACAAGGGTAGGGAAATTTTTACTGCCACTGTACAGAGCATTGGTGAGTACATATCTGGAGTATTGTATGCAGTCTTGATCGCCTTATTTCAAAAGGGTAAAATTGAAGTTGGAAGTGGTTCGGAGAAGGTTGACCTGACCCTACCAATCACAATGGGCTTACGTTATCAAGAAACTTCTAACAAGTTTCACCTTGATCCATTGGAATTTAAAAGAATAAGAAGTTATCTTATTCAAGCATACAAAATTCTGAGGGTGCTGACAGTACTCCATGTGTGGTCTTACTAGTGTCTTGTACAGCTGAAAAGCATAACTCTCTGCTTTTGTAATCAGTTCACCTTGCACTAAATGATTACGTTCTATTAGTTTTCCTAATTGTTGAATGTGGATACTTGCCTTTTGCAATCCATTCACTAGGAAACTCAAATTGAATTGGAGTCTCTTATCATTTAGATTGTGTTTTTTATATTCTTAAAACGAGTGGTTTTGCTTATTTCCACATTATATTCCTTTTGTTGGTTCCTTTTCCAGTCACTTAAACTGCCTGTATCTCTCTTGAAACCTCCTTAAGTCCACTTCAGAACTTACCTTCAAACTCAGCGAAATAAATATTGAGTTTTTGAAAACGGTTCACGTTACAGAAGAGGGAAGTACTGGAGGTCTTAGAAACCATTAAAGGTGGATAAATCTTCAGTACCTGATCAATTGTATCTCAGGACATTATGGGAAGTTAGGGAGGAAATTGCGAGGCCCCTAGCTGAAATATTTGTATCATCCATAAACACAAGTGAAGTACTGGAGGACTGGAGAGTGACTAATTTTGTGCCATTGTTAAGAAAGGTTGTAAGGAGAAACCTGGAAACGACAGACCTGAGAGTCTGATATCAGTGGGTAAGTTGTTGGAGGAGATTAACATGCATTTGGAGAGGCAAGGTTTAATTAGGGATAGTCAGTATGATTTTGTGCAAGGAAAATCGTGTCTCCCAAACTTGATTGAGTTTTTTAATAAAGTAGCCAACAGGGTTGATGAAGGCAGAGGCAGAGTGGTGAATGCTAATTTGGGTTTTAGTAAAGCCATTGACAAGGTTCCACATGATAGACTAATTAGAAAAGTTAGATTATATGGGCTTTATGGTGAGCTTGCCAATTAGATACAGTGGATGCTGATGAAGGGGTGTTTTTCAGACTGGAGGCCTGTGACCAGCAGTGTTCCACAGGGATCGATACTGCAAACACTTTTGTCATTTATATAAATGATTTGCAAGTTTGCAAATGACACCAAAGTTGGTGGTATAGTGAACAGTGAGGATGGTGACATAAAATTACAAAGGGATCTTGACCCGTGGGGCAATGGCCTGAGGAATGGCAGATGGAGTTTAATTTGGATAAATGTGAGATGTTGGATTTTGATAGCAAACAAGGACAGAGCTACACTTAAGGATGAGGCCCTAGGTAGTGCTGTAGAACAGAGACCCTAGGGGTTCGGGGATGTAGTTCTCTTGAAATTTGGGTCACAGGTAGATAGGGTAGTTCAGAAGGCATTTTGTATGCTTGTCTTCACTGCTCAGTTCTTTTGAGTATAGGAGTTGGGATGTCATGTTGAAGTTGTACAGGATGTTGGTGAGGCCTTTTCTGGAGTATTGAGGTCCAGTTCTGGTAACCCTGTTATAGGAAAGCTATTATTAAACTCAGAGTTCAGAAAAGGTTTACCAGGATGTGGCCAAGAATGAAGGGTTTGAGTTATAAGGAAAGGCTGATAGGCTGAGGCTTTTTGCCATTGGAGCATAGGGGGTTGAGGGTTAACCTTAATTGAGTTTCTTCCAATCATGGGAGACAATAGATAAGGTGAATGATAAGGGTCAGAAAGTGTAAAACCACAGGACCTATTTTTAAGGCGAGAGGAGAAAGGTTGAAAAACAATGAGGGCATCTTTTATTTTCACAGTGTGGCTCATGTGTGGAGCTGTTGCACTTATATCATTCAAATTAAATTTGGATAAATTCATAAATAGGAATGGCTTGGATGATATGAGCCAGACGCAAGCAGGTGCAACTATTTTACTTTGGGAACATGGCCAGCGTGGACCAAAAGGTCTGTTTCCATGCTGTATGACTGTATAATAGGAGTAGGCATTTGGCCCCTCAAGTCTGATCTGTTAAATCAGTAGAATTGTGGCTGATCTGACCCTCCTCTCATCAGTTTTCTGCCTTTTCCCTATAACCCTTGAAGCCCCTACTTGGTCAAGAATCAATTTATCCCTTAAATATTCATGAGCACTCTGCCTCTGCAGCTCTATGTGACAAGGTGTTCCAAAGAGATACAATCCTCCAGGAAAATAAGTTCCTATTTTTCTTAGTCTTATATTGGTGCCTCCTTTTTTTCTGAGACTGTGCCCTGTGGTCCTAGACTGCCCCATAAGGGGAAACAACCTCTCACTGTTATAATGCTGTATTTCAGTGAGATGACATCTCGTTTCTAAACTCCAATGAGTTGCAACGTGTTTACCCTTTGCTCATAAGACAGTCCCTCTATACCAGGATCATCCTAGTGAACCTTCTCTGAACTGTCTCCAATGAAATAATGTCCTTCCTTGCATGTCCTTCCCATCTTGTGTCTTCTGCAAATTTGGCAACTATACCATCTGTTATTCAAACCAAGCCATTCATATAAATTGTAAACATTTAAGGTCCCAACACTGATCCCTGTGGCACATGCTTATTACATCTTAGCAAGCAACAAAAGACCCATTTATACCTACCCCCACTTCCTGTTAAATTATCAATCATCATGTCAATGCATAAAAGACATACAGAACCAAGGGTACGTTTTTGAGGGGAATGCAAGAGCCAAAGGACCTTGGGGTTTGTGCTTAACTCTGAAGATGGCCTAGCAAGCTGAAGCATGTTAAGGCTTAAAGGATACTTGGGTTTATGCATAGAGAATAAAAGCAAGGAAGTGATGCTGCAACTCTACAAATCATTAGTCAGACCTCATTTAGAGTATCGTGTTCAGATCTGGGAACTTTATTTAAGGAAGGATGTTAAAGCCCTGGAGAGAGTGCAATAGAGATTCACTTTGTGCTTTAGATACAAGGAAAGAGTAGAGAAATTCGTCTTATTTTCATTGGACCAGAGATTAAAAGGTGACTTTATGGAGATGTTCAAAATTATGAACAATTTGGACAGTAAAGAATGCTGTTCTGTTTCCACTAATTGGTATGTCAATAACTAAGTGTTACAATTTCAAGATTGTTAGCAAGAGAGCTAGGATTAAGATGAGGTATTTCGTTACTTTAGTGTTCGTTTTGGAATATTCTGTTTGGGAGCATGGTGGAGGTGAGTTCTATGTGAGGCTTCAAAAGAGCTGGATATGTATTGGAAGGTGATGAATTTAGAGGGATTGGCAATAACTGGGTAACTCTTTCAGGAACCAGTATGGACATGAGTTGAATGACCTCCAGTGCTGTTAAAATTCTGTGAGCTTTTATTTTCAATGATGATCTTTGTGGCATTTTATCAAAATCTTTCTGGCAACCTAAGTGCTGTACATCCCTAATTACTCTTCTCTTTGTGGTACTTCCTTAAAGAACTTCAAGAAATTGGTGAGACAGAATTTCCCTTTTACAAAACCATGTTGATCGACCTGATTCCTTTGAACTTATCCAAATGTCTTATCAAACAATTTCTGTTGTGGCTAAATACGTGTTCCCTGTGACACAAATTAAACTAGATGGCCAGTTGTTTTCCTGCTTTCTGTTTCTGAATAAAGCAGTTACATTTGTTATCATTCAGCCTAAAGGGTCCATCCCTAAATGTGGGAGTTTTGGAAAATTTAAAGCCAATGCATCATCTATCTTTCTTTCCACTTCTTTTTAAGATCCTAGGATTAAATCAGTAAGGTGGCAATGGCCTAGTGGTATTATCATTGGCCTGTTAAACAGGAGACCCAGATAACGTTCTGGGGACCCATGTTCAAATTCCATCACAGCCAACAGTGGAATTTGAATTCAATAAAATATCTGGAATTAAGAATCTAACAATGATCGTAAATCCATTGCCGATTGTCAGAAAAAAACCATCTGGTTCACTGATGTCCTTTAGGGAAGGAAACTGCTGTCCTTACCTGATCTGGCCTACATTTGACTCCAGGCCCACAACATTGTGGTTGACACTTTACTGCCCTCTGGGCAATTATGGATTTGCAATAAATGCTGCCTGGCCAGTGATCCCTTCATCCTGTGAATGAATGAAGAAGAAAAATATTCTGGGCATTGGTCAGCTGCAGCACTAACAATCTACTCTGTATTACTTCTCTAATTTTCCTGAGATTACCCCCCCCTCTTCCATTTCCTGTTTTATATCTGATTCTGTGGCATTGCTGGTATCCTTTACATGCTAAATATCTGTTCAATTCATCTGCCATCTCTTTATTTTCTACTGTCAGTTCTCCAGACTCTCTTCCTTTTGGACCACTGCTGTTCTTAAAACAAAATGTTGAGGGGCTGTTTGTGCTTCATGAAGATGTAATTAAATAGAATGTGCAGAACTGAAACAGACAATTCAGCCCTTACAAATAATCACACTCCATCCAGCCCTCTCCCATCCCTGTACCCTTTCACGCAAAATGCCTCTGCTACTCCCTATGGTAATGAGCTCCACACACACTGCCTCACAAAAAGAGGTTTATTCTAAATTCTCTACTTCCATAGAATCCTTAGTGAGATACAGGCCATTCAGCCGAGCAAGTCGACACCAACCCTCTGAAGAGCGTCCCATCCAGACCGCTCCCCCTAACCTTTCCCTGCAATTCTGCGCTTCCCCTGGCTAACTCACCTAACCTACACATTTCTGAACACCTGTGGGTAGTTTAGCATGGCCAATCCACCTAATTTGCACATCTGTGGACTGTGGAGAAAACTGAAGCACCTGGTGAAACCCACAAAGAATGGGGCCAATAGGCCAACTCCATGCACGTAGTTGCCCAAGAGTGGAATCAAACTTGTGTCCCTGATGCAGTGAGGCCGCAGTGCTAACCACTGAGCCATCGTGCCACCTACTTGTTTTATTAATTACCATCTTGTGTTGATGCCCTCTAGTTTTTGTTCTTCTCCGTGAGCGGAAACATTCCATGTTTGCTCATATCATGACCTCTTATCCTAAAAGCCTCTATTAGGTTTCGTATCAGTTTTTATCCACAGAAAAACAACCCCTGCCTGCCCATCATTTGCTGATGGGAATATTCTTACATTTCCAGTATTATGATGTAAATCCTTTTTACCTCAGTGCCTTTGAATTTTTTTTTACAATACGGCACACAGAACTTGACATAATTCTCCAAATGTGCATCAAGGCTCAATTCACGTGACCATTCCTCAGTTTCTGAACTTGTGTTGATCTTTAGTTCCTCTCTTGGATGGAGGGGGCAGCGGGTCTGGATAAATTATGGTTATTAATTGCAAATCATTAAAAAATTTTTATAATATTTATACTTTTTCAGTGATTTAATGTCGCACTGTATGAATATTTAGCAAAGTAAATAGAAAGTTAGTGTAGTCACTAATCTGAAAAGGGCAGGCAGACAGACAAGACCAAGTCAGAGCATGAAGCAACTCTGAAGAATTAAACATATTTCAGTGCAAGGTGTCTTGCAGGTAAGGCTGAATTCAGCACATTTGGCAACGTGGGATTGGGATGTTGTAGCTATTACAGACACTTATCTGAGGCATAGACAGGACTGGATGTTGACTGTTCTGGATTTCAGATGTTATAGAAAGGATAGAGGGGCAGGCAAAAGTGGAGGGGGAGTGGTGTATTTGATTAAGGAATACATTACTATTTTAACTAGGCAAGATATTTCTGAAAAATAATCCACTAAATGTGTATGGGTTGAAATTAGAAATAATGGAATGATCACCTTGATGGGATTGTACTATAGGTCCTCACATAGAAGGAAATTGAGGAACAAATATGTAGAGAGATCTCAGATGTAAGAATAATAAGATTGTAATAAGTGATTTTAATTTTCCAGACATTGATTGAGGCCACCATAAGTTAAAATGGTCTCCATCAACATGTAAATATTCCTGCTGGAGAAGGAGCAAAATGTGACCTTCTCATGGGTAATAAGACAGGACAAGTGACTGATGTCATAGTGCAGGAGCACATTGGGTCCAGTGATCACAAGTCTCGAGTTTTAAAATAGTTATGGAAAAGAATAAGCCTTCTGTAGAAGTTAGTTTTTAATTGGCATAATGCAAATTTTAAGGGTATGAAACAAGAACTTTGAAAAGTTGATTAGAGCAGACTGCTCACAGGTAAAGGAACGTCTGATAAGTAGGAGGCTTTCAAAAGTGTGATAATGAGAGTTCAGAGTCATGATGTTCTTAAGAGTGGAAGATAAGCCTGATAGAATTAGCGAACAGTGGATGAATAAAAAATGAACAAAAAAGTCACGTATTCAATAAAGACAGCTGGGTTCAAGTGAATCTCTTGGACAGTATAAAGAGTATCGGGATGCTCCTAAGAGGGAGATCAGGAATGCAGAGAGGATGTATGAAAGTGCGTTGGCAGTTCAGGGAAAGGAAAATCCAAAGATATTGCAAGTACATTAAGAGTAAGAGGGTAGGACGACTTAAAGATAAAAGCTATTGCCTTTTGTTAATCTCAGGAGATGGGAGAGGTAGTAAAGAATATTTCGTGTCAGTTTTTACTGTGGAGAAAGAAACTGTAAATATTGATGTTTTTCAGACAGCTCTCGTTATAAAAAAGGAAGTCGGCAAGTTTTAGAAAATATAAAAGTGGATAAATCTCCAGGACCTGATCTGGTGCATTTCAGGACATTGTGAGAATTTAGGGAAGAAATTACGGGGCCTCTTGCAGAAATATTTGTATTGTCTGAGTATGGATGATGTGCCAGATCACTGGAGAGTAGCTGATGTCGCGCCTTTGCTTAAGAAGGGATGAAAGAAGAGGCCTGGGAGCTATTGACCCGTGTGTCTCTGCAGCAGTAGGGTAAGGTGTTGGAGGTGATTCTGAAAGATAGGATTTGTATGCATTTGGGATAGTCAGCATGATTTTGTGCGAGGAAAGTAATGTCTCAAACTTGATTGAGGAAGTAATCAAGATTTATGTGGGCAGATCAGCAAAGGTTATTTACTTGAGCTTCAGTAAAGCCTTTAGTAAGTTTGCAGATGACACCAGATTGGTGGTAAAATAGTAAAAGAAGGTTGTATAAGATTACTAAGAAATCTTGATCAATTGGGTTTAGTTTGGACAAATGCAAGTATTGCATTTTTATAATACAAACAAGGACAGGACCATGTCCAATTAATGGTAGTGCCCTGGGTAGTAGTGTAGAACAGAGAGACTTAGGGGTTCAGGTACATAATTCTTTTGAAGCTTGTGTCACATGGACAAGGTGGTTAAGGCGCTTAGCACTCTTGCCTTCATTGCTCAGACCTTTGAGTATAGGAGTTGGGATTCCTGTTGAGGTTGTACAGGACATTGGTGAAGCCTGCAGTTCTGGTCACCCTGTTAGAGAAAATATATCGTTAAATTGGAGAGGGTTCCGAAACACACTACCGGGTTGTTGACAGGAATGGAGAGCTTAAGTTATAAGGAGAGGCTGGATAGGCTGGGTCTTTTTTCGCTGAAGTGCAGGAGTTTGAGGGTGATCTTATAGAGGTCTATAAAATCATGAGAGACACAAATAAGGGGAATAGCATATGTCTTATCCGTAGGTTGGGGAATTTCTAGACTAGGGGCCGTATTTTAAGGTGAGAGGAGAAAGAATGAGAAAAGACAGGTGCAACTTTTTTAGTGATTCATGTGGAATGAACTTCTAGAGGAAGTGGTGGATGCAGGTAGAGTTGCAATATTCAAGAGATTTGGGTAAGTACATGAAAAAGAAATGTTTGGTGGGATATTGGCTAAGTGCCAGCAGGTTGGACCTGTTTAGTTTGGGATTATGGCCAGCATGGATTGGATGTATTTCTGTCCTGTATGATCCTATGAATGCATAGGCACACAACTTTCGAGCTTCATGGTATTAAATGTCAACTGAATCAGTAAAATTCTGAAATTAGTGCATCATAATTTGTATGTATTAAAATTTAGATTTTTTTTGATCAGAATAGTGCAGTTTCAGACATTACCAGATTAAGAGGCATGATTAGTAATCAAATACTTGGTCAGTTTAATGTGAAGGATTTCCTATCAATAAACCTGCTTGGTAAAAAGGATGTGAGAAAGGGCCATTCGGGCCACTGACCTTGGCCCTTAGTAATTTGGTTCATTCAGCCTTTCATCTTGAACTCCGCTTTCAGCTTGGATTTCCTCTGTTAGCTGTTTTCCAACCAATTACATCCATTGAGCTGTCCTATTTCATAAGATTTAGTTTGTAATAATACAATTTATGTTTTTATTTAATTTTTTCAACATAATATTGATAAATGTACATGTGACTCCAAATAATTCCTCAGTGTGCTCATAATCTAATTACACTATATACTGTAGATCCTTAGTTTCTCAATTCTTTCCCCTCAGCTCATGAATAAGCCACATTCACAATATGTCTACTAAGTATTGTTAACTTGCATAATTAAAAATCTGCAGCGGTTTTTAAATATTTGAGCAAAGAGTGCAAGTTACCTTAAAATATTGCACTATCGCAGAAGTCAATGCATTTGCCCTCGCCAGTACCCCTTCATTTTCCCATAAGTTGTTCAGTAAGTAGCAGTGAATGTAGGATTAAGTGTTGAACTGTGCTGTTAATTAATAAGTGATAACCTTTCCTCTAATTTTGTAAAGATGCTAAATAAGAAATTCTGCTATTAATACAAATTGCATAGTCCAATAATATTACCCTTTGTGTTTCCTTTGTCTACTGCATTCAGTTGCTTACATGTATCTGTTTTGCTTCTCCCCTCTATGCCCACACAATTTTTACATGCCTAAAGTAAAAGAGGAAATGATGTAAAAAGTTGTCAGTTGCTCCCAAAGGGTTAATAACCCAATGAGAAGAACTTTATCAAATGTTTGCAGTGGTATGCAACATTCCTGTTACTTGTCATGCAGGGGCAAAGTAAGGCTGTTAATTCCATATTTCAATGCCTACTATTGCATTCTCAAATTGTTACTCACTAACCACAATGGTAGGGGAAAGAGTTATCTAGAGAGATATTTTTGCAATCCTATGGAATTCAGTAAAACCATTTGCCCTAACACATGATTTTTCAATTTGAAACAGGCATTCCTACAGAAGAAATTTTTAGTTTTCATTCTTGACAATATTTTCTCCACATTTCAAAACTGCAGTTCCTTTTACATTGTGATAGAAAAGCTATATCAATACTTGCTGGATATTTATTTCAGCTCAGGGTAGTGGGAAATTGGAATGCAATTTAAAAGTTCGTAACCTCTTCCAATTGTGGGCTAGCTCAGTGTTCCAAAAGGCTGGAGTCATTTCTGGATATGTGACAGTTTTTCCCAAATTATTTCAAAATTTTGTACGCTGCAGTTACCGTGAAATTCTCACTGTAAGTCAGGAAGTCTGCATGCTATCGGATATCAAACTTTGTGCTTACATTTTGTTTGACTGAACATCTGCTCCTGAGCTCAGATTCTGATTAGTAGCAACTCGGATAAAGAATTGGAGTCAATCACAGCCAGCGTTTATATAGCAGCTTAACTGTAGGAAAATGCAACAAGGCATTCCAGAACAACATAAATGGACTAAAATTAACCAAGCTAATGTCGGAGATATTAGCTAGGTGGCCAAAAGCTTTGATGTGAGAACCAAACAATAGGATGGGTCATTTGGTCCTTTGAACTTATTGTCCAATTTAATAGGTCTACATAAACTCATTTTCCTATCCTAACCCCAGGATCCTTGATTCTCCCCAAAAATATGTCAATCTTGGTTTTGAATGGATTTTTTGGTTTTTGACCACCACAGCCTCCTAGAGAACTCTCCTGAATCTGTCTTCATGGGGCATCACCTGCATTCCAAGAATCGGTCTAGTGACATTTCCTTTTCAAAGGCAATAGATCCTTGGGTAAGGAGATTTAAAACTCCACGCAGTACTCTGTTGTGGTCTCACCGAAACGCACTAAAATTGCATCAAAATATTCTTACTCAGTTTCAACTCAATTGTACATTAGTTGATGAATCTGTAATTCATTTACAAGGAGACCCACGCTCATCTACATATCAGTATTTAATACTCTACTTTTTGTATAATTTTTTTGGTTTTTCTATTCTTCCTACCAAGGGGAATAATTTCATATTTCAGCCTATATTATGTTTTATTGCCACCACCTTTCTTACTCGCATAACCAGACGATATCCTTTTGCATCCTCTTGTGTTCTCATGGCTCACTTTTCCCACTTGGCTTTACATGATCAGCAAACTGAGATTCATTACTTTTTGCTGCATGAGTCAATGGTGTAAGTTGTATGTAGCTGAGATCTAAGTGCTGATCCTTACAGCATTCCACTTGTTGCACTTTGCCATTGTGAAATTGCCTTGTGTTTGTTCTTTCCTAATTGATTATTTTAAGTATCTCAACCCTCTCTAAACCTTTTGAATTTTGGTCTCCGCTTCTACTCTGAAAATACAAAATACTTGTTTCACACGTCTGCTATTTCATTATTAACTGTTAAATTGCATCCTACTTCTGTCTATAAGGAATCCGTATTTACTTTAGCTAACTTTTTTTCAATTTTACATACATTTATGAGCTCTTGGCACTCTCTTCATATTGGTAATTGACGCTCATTCTTTGTTTCTCTCCACTTTTGATCAGCTTTTTATTTTTAAAATCCTCAATCCTACTGTTTGTGGCAATGTTGCAAGCCTTTTTTTAAAATCTATTGCTATGCTTAACTTTTCCAGTGTTCAGGGCTGTACAAATTTTCAAATGGAGTTTTTATTCATCACAGCTATGCATTTTTATAAAAGCTTTTGAATTACTAATTTAAATGCCTCCTTTACTTATCTAGCATTGTGTTGTTTAATCTAATATCTGAAACTACCTCACCCAACTCCTGCCCCATACTTCCAGAATTGGCTTTGTTTGAATTTAAACTCCTAATTTCAGATTTCATTTTCAAACTTAATTTGAAATCATATTGAGTATTGCGGTTACACTTTCCCAAATAATCCTTTATCATAAGATACCAATTGAGATTAATTGATAAATGAGTTTAGGTCATTTTGGCAGTTTGTGATGCAGTGCGATGCCAACCGTGTGGGTCCAATTCCCACATCAGCTAAGAATACCTTGAAGGATTTTCTTTCTCAAACGTTGACAGCACTAGAAGCAGTCCTTAAATTTGTGACCTGTGAATACTGAGTTATGCTCACTTGTTTGATTGTACCCTGATTTTTGTTATGCTGGGCCTCAAACTTAGCAACATCCAAGCACCCCCTATTGAAGGAAATAACCAAGTTGGTGTGAGAAAGGAGAGGTACTTGGTTCATTTCGGTTCTGTTTTGGGCCTTTTTTTTATGACCTATTTTTTTCTTTTCCTCCTTCCTCCTAAATCCACATCTGCGCCACATGTGCATTCCACAAAATCATCTTTGCTTTTTCTCCCTGCCATGCCATTCTTCTGAAGTCATCAACTTTGCCTGAACATGATTTCACTGAAGCTACTCATGTTCTATGAATTTGCTTAAATTTCCATAATTTGTGAGAAGCTTAAAATAGTGAAGCACCAAGAGACAATTTGTTTGTTGGGCAAAATCTGACTTTGTAATTAGCAGTGGGAACTCTGGCTTATCGTTCTCCCCAAACCCCGTGTCCTCCTCATCGCAGTAACCCAGGGCTATTAAATATAGTTACCCAAGTACTTTCGGGATACTGAAATTCAAATAATGCATTGCCAACTCAGGAAGGTAGCATTCTGCTAATGGCTATCTGCATTGCCACTTACACCTAAAATTGTGAAGACATTAACACTGCTTCCAGAAGAGTGTGCCTTTTTTTTCCAAATTCTGTTTGCTTCAAGAACTGGCAGTTTTTATAGTGCTTTTAAGGCAGAAAATGCATACAATCAAAATACTTCGCTAAAGCCACGTGCCGTTGTATTCTTTTAAACATGAAATTCTTTTTATTCATTCATGGGATATGGGCGTAGCTGGCTAGACCAGCATTTATTCCCCAGAGAGCAGTTAAGTGCCAGCCACATTGCCATGGGTCTGGAGTCCTGTGTAGGCTGGATTAGATAAGGGTGACAGATTTCTTTCCCTAAAGAACATGACTGAATCAGATGATTTTCCCTCATAATCAGCAGTGGTTTCATGATCATTAAACTCTTACTTCCAGATTATTATTGAATTCAAATTCCACCATCTACCATGGTGGGATTTGAGCCCAGGTCCCCAGAACCATTACCTGGGTCTCTGGATTAATAGTCCAGCAATAATACCACGAGGTGCCTATATGCCAGCAGGTTATTTCCATATTTGCAGCAAAATTTGTTTCTCATGTCAGTTGGGTACAATTTTGGCCTTCTTTACAGCTATTTAATTCTGTTCAGTAGCGTTTGGAAATTGTTAATATGCACTAGCCATAAGTTGGAGCTATATCCTTAAATGTCAAATAGAAAGGAAGTGTTGTGGCTGGTGGTTAACGCAAAGGGGTTAAATTATTTTTCTTTGATGCATGACTGTTCTTCTTAAAGAATGTGGAGGGAGGGAGGGAGGTTTCCCAAATGTTAATGAACTGACTCATTGCACGTTGGCTCATTCTGGCCCCTCCTTTTCCTGTACACGAGTAAGATGTCTTTGTTTGCTTTGAATCGTTCATTGACTCAGTGATCACTGTCTGGGAAAGTGGATTCTCATCGAGATTAAAGAAACACTGTAAAGGTTTGTTACGTGATCATAGGCCTGAACTATCACAAGTTTTTTTTTATACAACACCTTTCAAATTTCATTGTTCCTTGATGAATGAAATAATTTCAAACTGTGATCATTGTATTCGTAGAAATGGAGCACCTTGAGCGTGACTGGATTACACAAACAGCAGTGGGATAATGCCCAAATAATCTATTAGTTGGTTGAGGGATAAGTACTAACAACAGCATAATGGAGACTTCTGGTCCTTTTTGAATAACATCTGAAACCTATCTGATCCAGTTGTGGGAGTAGTCATACTTCAGTTTATTGACTTATCTGAAAGTCAGCACTTCGAACAGTGAGCATCCTCTAGATACTGCATTGAGATTATTGCCCTTGATCAGTTCTTCCCGAACATTTTCCTGTTGTAACCTCAGTACACGACTTAAAAATTGCCATAACAGCACAGTGACGGGGATGTTAAGTAGGTGGTAGGATGCATGTTTTGGTGCTGGGTTGATGTCAGGTTAGGGAGGCAGTGTTTAATCTTTAGAGGTCTTTTAAAAATCTAACTATTCTTTGACCTTTTTGGAACAGTAATTGGGTCTCAAAGATCGCTGTTTGTTGTTTATATAAATGACTTTGATGAGAACATAGTCACGGTTAGTAAGTTTACAGATGACTCCAAAATTGGTGGTATAGTAGACAGTGAAGAAGGTTGTCCAGGAGCTTGATCAGCTGGTCCATTGGGAAAAGGAATGGCAGATGGAGCTTAATTTAGATAAATGCCAAGTGTTGCATTTTGGTAATGCAAATCAGAGCAGGCCTCTCACCTGGGAGTGTTGTTGAACAGAGACCTAGATGCGCTGGTTCATGGTTCCTTGAAAGTGGCATCACAAGAAGACAAGATGATTAGTGTACTTGTCCTCATTGGTCCGAGCATTAAGTACAAGAGTTGGGACGTCATGTTATAGCTGATTAAGACTTTAGTAGGCCACTTTAAAGTACTGTGTACAGATGGGGTTTCCCAACTATAGGACAGATCCTATTAAACTAGGAAGGGTGCAAAAATGATTCACAAGGATGTTGGTCTGGAGGATTTTCAGTTTGAAGGGGAAGCTGAATAAGATGGGACTTCTTTTTGTTCCCCTGTAGCACAGGAGGCTGAAGGATAACCTTTTTTGAGGTTTCTAAAATCGAGGCATTGATAGTAAATTTTGCCAAGAACTTTTACCCTGGGTGGTGGGGTCCAAAACTAGAGTGCATAGATTTAAGGTGAGATGGAAAGATTTAAATGGGATCTGAGGGACAACTTCTTTACACAAGTGGTGTTGCATATGTGGAACAAGCTGCCAGAGGATGTGGTGATGGCAGATATAGTGACAGCATTTTAAAGATGTTCGAACAAGTACATGGATAAGAAAGGTTTTGAGGGGATATGGATCAAACAAACGTAAATGGGACCAGTTCAGTTTAGGAAACCTGGTCAGCATGGATGAGTTCGGCTGAAGGGCCTGTTTCCTTGTGGTTTCCCTCTATAACTCTTTCAGCCAGTTTTACTCTGCCTAGTTTTGGGGGGGGAAAGAAAAGAGCATTTTAAAGGAGCCGTGTAGATTTAAAAACCCATAATTGGTACTCCATGGCAGCCATTGTTGTTGTAGAGTACATGTCAGAATCCAGTCCTAGGGCCTCACTTGTTGAAACACTGCCCAAAGTAATGTGCTCAAGTCTTTTAAGCAGTCTAACTTGAAAGTGCAAACAGTAGCTGAGGTAAGGTTGACATCTATAGCTCAAAACTAGTAAGCCTAAGTCTTTCAGAATTTACCTTCATTGCCTCATTCTTCCCGAAAAATCTAAACTGGGTTGAGTCTCATTGCTCGTAGATGATGCCCTTTCTATCTTTTTTTCCCCTTTGTTACATAACTTAAAAAAATTATATATTATTGACAAGCTGACAAAAGCTAACAGTAGCCAAACATAGAATACTTTATTTATAAACTTCTATGCACGCTCAGCTTTCTAATATTCCTCTGTCTTCTCTGAAATTAACTAATAAATTGTTCTGGCATGTCTTAATACTTTACTTGTCAAAAAACTACTCTTTTTGGAAAGAGATGCGTGCAATTTACTCTTGAAAATACTGAAGCCATATCAACAAATACAGGCTTGGACTACATAGATAAACCTGGCCAGAGATGATAAACAACTAATGTTCACGAGCAATTTGGCATTTTTAATCTAAAAATGTTGCTAAATCTAGAAACAAAAACAAGAATTGTTACTAATTTAGCATCCTGAAAAAGTTGCAGTGTTGAAAATGTTACAAGTAATTCGTAGAAAGTTGAACCTATTTGTGCCCTCTGCACAGAATGGAGGTTTCTATCACTTTTTAAAAAGTAAGACATAGCTTTAGGTAGAGCCTTTCGCAACTACAGGGCATTTCAAAGTGCTTTACATCTAGTTCATACAATATAAATATCGGCAATTTGCAAGCTGCAAAATCTCAAACAAGTGATACGCAGAGACAATCTCTTTCAGTTTTGCTTGAGAAATAGTGGCCAGGACACAAGGGAGGAGAATTCTTCGACTATCAGACATGACTAGGGATCTTTTCTGTCCATTTGATAAGGCAGCTGTGGTCTTAGTTTCATGTCTCTTAAGAAGGATGGCCTTTCTTTCTCTCCCTCTGAGAGAGACTAATGCCAGACTGTCTTCCAGGATTGTATACTGAAGTCTCAACAGTGGGATTTGAATGCAGAACGTGCTAAACTTTGTGACAAGTGCTAGCACTGAGCCAAATTTTATGAATACATTGGTAAAAAGTTCTTTTATTAATGAAAGTCAGATTATTTGGTGTGGAGGTCAATTTGGGGAAAATTCATTGCTGGCATTGCAAAAATGTATTAGTAAAAATCCTTCGAAGTGCTTTCTAATCTGTTGTATTTGGTTACAGTGCAGCTGCTAAGAATTGTCACTTCACTGGAAAAAGAAATTGGAGAAGTTCCCCCTCCCCCATTTTTAATGGAATCTGGTCTTTGAAACTTATTGTGGGATTGTCCTTTGTCATTGAATACAAACCTAACACTTTGGTTGCTGTATCTTGTAATATAGTAACATCTGTGATTTAAGCAGTTGAAGTTGCCATAACTGTTAAAAAGTGGCAGAGCAGCCTCGATGTGCAAAGTGACCTAACCCTGCTTTTGTGTTCTTTTTATCTAAATGTGTTTGAAATTGAGTTCAAAATTACTCTTTATTTTGTTACTGCAGAAGTTGTCAATTTACATTCCAGGCTAGAGCCCACAGCATTTTCTTCTAAATCAACCTGTCTACAGATGTTATTACACATCTCTGGAGCAAGTGCAACTTGTCCAGGGGTAGGGACACTATCGCTGCACCACAAGAGGACCTCAGCAGCTTCTAAAGAACAACATTAAAACAACTCATCTATTTATAATTATCTGTCAAAGGATGGTAACCAGTTCAAGTGGCTGGGCAACAGTCTATGCAGGAACAGCAAGTGAGGAATTGCTTTGCTGACTGCTAAAGTGCAGACGTAAAATTGCCCATTGCCCAAAATCCCCATACACCTCTGCAAAAGAGCTTCGGCTTATAGCTTAAGCGGCCAATATGAAGCATAATGCTGATGGGTGAGACTGGACCTAAATCACAAATTTTAGTGATCCACTCCATCACAGGTTGCAAATCTTTGCTTTAACAATTGATGTCACGATTAGGGTGCTCTTGATGACAAGCAGCTGAGGTAAATGCAGTATTGAAAAGGCACTCCACATTTTATTGACACACTGAAACCTTCAAAAATTCTGTGTATTAACTTGTATGTTGGCCCTCCTTGTTTAATATTTATTCATGGTTTTGCGTATTTGGAGAATGCTGATGAAATGCAATAGTTGGTATGGTATGTATAACGATGTCCCAATATAGTTTTTTTAAAATGGTTCAAGATTTACTATCTGAGTTAGTATTTGGGAAAGACGAGGTACACTTGCTTCTTTGCTTTTTGTTGTCTTTTGTGTCTGTAGACGTTCTGCGAGTAGTCCTAATTTTAGTAATACTTGCTAATGATCTAGTACAAATATGCAAGGTCTGTCTTTTCAGTATTTGCTGGGTCAAGGCTGATCTTCCCAGATCTAATCGTTGGTGAACAAAATAATGTAATAATTTATATTCGTTACAGCCTTAATTTGTATGTAGAAACTATTTTTTTGAAATAATGTATAAATAGTCTAAAATTACATATTCGAATTTGAAATCGATCTTCTAGAACAAAACTGTTGAGTACTTCCAGCTTTTAAAAATTCTTTATGGAAGAGAATCCATTTCTGGAAGTTATGCAATAGTAACATTTCTGTAACTTTGTGTTAAACACAGGGTAAACTGTATTGTGTCTATTTCTCAAAAAAGAGCTAATGCATGAGCAAGAGCTAAATAATAATATTTTACCAGCTTAAATTTTACCCTTCACAATTGTCGCATATGCTCATGTAGAGACAGATTTACAAGCTACGTCCACTAGAGGCTGCTGCTGTTCTGACTCAGCTGATGTTTTGCCAAACTTGTCTTATGCAGTAAAAACAGATTATGCTGGAAATATTCAGCAGGTGAGGCAGCATCTGTGCATTTTGCAGTGTTGTTGGCTATGTACTGTTGGTTTGCAGTGCTCTGGAATGTTATTCTTATGAGGCGGTTTGGGGTATTCTGAGAACAGAGTTTGGATTAGTAGACCACCTTGCAAAAAGTCACATTTTGCATAACTTGTGCTTGTTTATTGCAGAATAGAGAAAAGTTAATATTGTACAAAGAGCATTCCTTGAAATCAGTGTCTGGTATTACACCATTGTGCAATATGCATCCTTTTGATCCATAGTCAGCACTGCAATTTGAGGTATTTTTGAGGCCAGTGATAGGATGGTAAATTATGATTGACAGTATTGGCTACAAAATAATATTTCACCACTTATCATAAGTTGTAAAAATGCCCAGCCAACATTAAAAGATGAGCCAAGAGCATTTATCTTTTATTACTACAAATGTAAATGAGGTGGTAAAACTGGGGAATCAGCGCCCTAACTGTAGACATTTTTCAGCTAATTTAAGCATCGACTGGTAGATAATCAAGTTTAACTTCTAATCTCGACTATAGAAAGACAAAATGATTGGTCTTAAGCACAGAATTGTTGTTCTATTAAACTGACATCTCTTCATCCACCTTCTAGAATTTGTTCTTTAAATATGTTTCTTCAGTATCTTTGTAAATCCCAAATTGACTATTGGTGTATGCTTGAGGGAGAGGTGAGTGTCTGTTAGTCCTTTACTGTTCTTTTACTGTGTCTCTTACTCTATATCGTTGTTCACACTCTCAAAGTGGAAAGTTTGACCACAGTATCTCATGAAGAATGCTTCTGAAGGCTATGCACAGAGTTGGACAGTCACTCATCTTCACGAAACCTTGAACAGGTGATGATGGGCTTCCTGCTTGTTAGGCTTTTTCAGAGATCGTTTAAGACTTAAACACATTGCTACAGATCTGGAGTCATAAGTTGGGTAAAGTTGATAAATTTACTTCTCTAATTAACTTTAGTGGACAGTGCCAGAAATCTCAACACCAGGTTATAGTCTATCAGGTTTATTTGTCAAGTTTTCGCAGTCTCATCCTCTTTCTGATGTTAGAGAGGGGTAGTATCAGACATAGAATGTTGTTCCCCCTGTGCGCACGTGCACACGAGGTCCCTCTCTTTCCCCCTCATTCTTACGTGCACTCCCATCTATGAGGTGAATTTGTATTTGCAGATACATTTCATTTTATTCAAAAAAGCACAGTTTATAGACGCTAAGTCAATATGGTGTTTTATAAATTCCTACATTAGAAATAAAACCAGTCTGACTCCAAACTAAAACACAAACAGATTCTAAAAGTTTAGTACATCCTTATTAATGGTGTGAAGCTTTGATCTTTTACTTATAAATTCTGTGTCTGATACTACCCCTCTCACTTGCATCGAAAGAAGGCCTGAATCTCCGAAAGCTTGTTTTCAAATAATCTCTTGGACTATAACCTGTCCTGTGATTTCTCACTTTGTACACCCCTGTACAACACCGGCACCTCCTAATCATAACCTTAGTGGACCAGATAACAATCTGTTAGTATTATGGACTGGGCATAATTATTGATGCCATTCCAGATTTTATTTAATTAACTAAATTAAAATTCCCAGCTGTCTTAGTGAGATTTGAACATGTCCCCAAATCATTTGCCCTGGCTTTTGGGTTACTATGCTTTTCCACTATGCAATCAACCCCTGAGGTAAGTGGGAGTGAAAGGGATGGGGTAGGAAGTGAGAGGAGATCTCCAGATCATGACTATTACTTCCTAATTCCATCTGGTGAGTCCATGAAGATAGCTCAAACAGCACTGAGCTAACCACATTCTGCAGTGCAGAAGAGATACTGCAGTGTGTATGTGATGTGAAAATCTTTCCTGTATAAGTGGTGCTGACGGTTCAAGCATATTGATTTTCTGAAACTGCATGTAATAGGAGCTGGATGTGGCTCCTGCTAATGCAAAATTGCATCCTAAAGTTGTTCTTTCTATCATGTCATGCTTGTTTAATGTGAATGCGTGCCATTTATTCAGTATAAGTAGTGCCTGCACTGTACAGAAATGGTTAGAATGGAGATTTGGTAGATTTCTTGGATCCTCCATCTTGTGTGACATTCTAGACAACACTATCCAAGTGCACAGCTGACCACAGTTTGATAGTGATGCTTTTGCTGATTATGAAGCAACGTGCCCAAAAATAGCTTCTAGCTTCAGATTATTGAGCTGTCTTTCATCATTCAACAATGACTGTGTTGTCCAGCCTGAACAGTCCAGTTTTCAGCAGCTGTGTGACAAATTATAGTGTTCAACCATGCACCCAAACTGAGAGTTTGTTTTGTCATTGTCTTTACAGTTCTTACTTCGTGATTCCTAGCTATCTTCCCTGGGTTGGGGTGGGGCAGTGGAGGCATAAACTAAATCATCATCTCATTTTTATTCCCTGTCCGCATATTAGCTCTCAGATGCACTCATTGGGTGGTTGGCCTGGATAGTATGCATGAGTATTATAATTAACTTTCTCAGCAGTGTTTTTGCTGATAACTTTGATGAGATCATGTGTTTTTTGCTGTTGTGAATACAATAGATGTAAATTGTCTTCAGTTTCAACATGTGAAAGTTTTGATGGGATTGAGCAATTAAATGCAAATATGAAGAACCACCACTTTTCCACTAATTCCCCTCTTCCCATCTAAAAAATGTCTAAACCTTAAGCCAATCGCTAATGATGCTGATAGCTGTTGGGCTGCTTTTAAGAACATTTCTGGACAAACTTTACTAGCCTACACTGTCCCTACTCTTGTCTGTTGGAAATTTAAAAATTTCCTCTTTAAAGGACTTTAAAATATCTGTACTTACACTAAGCTGTAAATTGTATTCTCGACAGTAATGAGCATTAGAGAAAATAAATAGACCTAAAATACTAACCTAGTATGACTATTACTGTGAATCAATACTAAGAATACCCCCTCAAATTCACTTTAGCTTGAAATAGGACTATGATGTAATTTTTGTAAAAATGGAAGCCCATAATGTGCATTTAGTATGAAGAACTGTATGTCTATGCAGATAGTTTAGCATAAACATACAATGGAGGTTTATTATGGATTGACGCCAAAAATCCAAAATGCTGTATACAACTTAAAGATTTGAATATTGAGATCCCAACTTGCATGTAATGCTTATTTTAAAATCGGATAAATTAAGCATGTTTACACTTTTAATTTCAATGAAGTTAGGTAGACTGTATTGTACGACCAAGAAAATTTAGCACAGAGCCATTAAAAAATAATTTAAAATTATAGTGATGAATTTTGTGGACATTTTTTTAACCTTTCTGTGCTCCGTGTAATAAGATCATAATATTAGATGATATTAGTGCAGGGTATCTTTCAGTCACAAGTCAGATCACCCTTCTGTTTCTGTCCACAAAGACTGCTAGGCCCACTGAGTTTTGGGGTTTTGTTTCAAATTTCCAGCACGTGCAGTATTGTGCATCTGGTCATGCTTTTGAGTCCTAATGGTGATGGTAATGGTATGGCATAATCAGCCACTGTCCTGATTTGGGAATGCATTGCCATTGTCTGATTTGTCTTGGACCTGTATCCCAGAGTTCCCAATGTATTTGTGTCATTGTAGCGCACTCGGGGCAATTAATGTTAGGCAACGTACATGGCCTTGAGCATCACCAAAATCCTTGCATTTGAAAATGAATGCTCAAAGGTTTTCTGACTGTGTCATGCATTAACTTGCTTTTGGTCTTGTTAATGATTAGTGACTGACCTGCAGCCATCCAAAGTTGTTTTAATGGGTTTTGGGTGTTGTCTAGGCCAGCATTTATTTCCCATCCCTAATTTGACCAGATGGCTGTAGAATTACATGTAGGCCAGACCAGGCAAAGTTGGCAGTTTCCTTCCGTAAAAGGCATTAGTGAATCAGATTGATGTTCTTGGGGAGGAGAGGTTTTGGTACACGAATGACACACTCAAGGATTTTTTTGCCTACCATAGCTGCCCTGAGAAGGTGATTAGCTGTTCAGAAGATTCTCAGCCGGAATAAAAACAATGTGCTGGGAATCTCCAGCAGCATTTGTGGAGAGAGAAATAAGAATAAATCAAGATAAATAAGGCTGCTCTTCAAAACCATTCCTATCAGCTGTTTTCATGATATTGTTGAGATCACCATTTCCACTTTAATATCACAAGCCAAATTGGCCCTGTCTCAGTTCATCTGCTGAAACCTTCATCAATGCTTTGCCCCCTCTAAATTTGATTCCAGTGTCTACTCCTGGCCTATTTCCTACATGCCCTCTGCACACTCAAGGTCATTCACAGATGCTGTACTTCTTTACCTTGCTTTCATCAAATGTGAGCTTAAAAATCGACCTCATCAACCAAATCATTGGTCGCCTAATCTAATACCTGCCAGTATACTATTGTTTCATTTTATAATATTCACATGGAGGTCTTATGTTAACAGTGTATGTAAATCAACATGATAGTTGAAATGGTCTATGTAGCTGAAACATACACTTTTATATCAGGCCTTTGGCTTGATGGCTTGAAGGAGCTTTAGAACAGTAACCAAATGGCTGGTCAAAGATTCCAAGCATTTTCTTTAAAAGGTGGAGAAAGAAGTAAAAATCTAAGATGTGAGAATCTTAAACTTTGAGGCCAAGACAGTTGAAATTATGGTCAGCCATGATGAGATGAAGTCACAGAAGAAAAGACTAGAGTTAGAACATGAAAGTTCTCAGTTTTGTTGATCTGAAGGTTATAGAACAAGGAGGGATTTGAGGACAACATTTTACATTGAGATGCTGGTACGTCATATCAAACACCCTGGAGGTCTGCAGTTTGTGTGACTGAGCATTTCTATCCTTAGGGAAAAGTACATTGCATGATAGTTCTCTGTCGTAGATGACATAGGTACAGTCACGCATTCATGCTTTGGCATTTAGTAAGATTCTAAATTGTACCAGCTATGATGTATCATGTTAGAGTGGCAATGTACTTCAACATCCAGAAGCTTGCTGTTAGATAATGTTAAGCTAGTTATTTTACGGGGACAGGCCACTCTACACAACCAGTTCATAGTGATGTTTATCCAATTGAGCCTCTCTTCCAGCTCTATCAGGATAATCTTCTAGATTCTTTCTTTTTGTCCTGTATCCCTTACCCCTTAACTTCGTCAATACTTTTCTTGCAGTGAGTTGTTATTTTCAATACTTTATATAAAAGATGTTCCTTCTGAATTACCTATTTGATTACTTAATGCCTAGTGATCTAGTTTGACTAAAGTTAATGATTTGGTTTTACATATTCTCACGAACATTTCAGACAGATGTATGTCTATCTTACAGGTTTTGGTTTGTATAACTGTTACTAATTCCAGTCCTTGGTTTGCAAATGTAGAGAAAAATATGTTCCTGATTAGTTTATTTTTAGTTGCAGATCATTGTAAACTATTTCTTTTTTTCTTTGCTCCCTAAAGAAACTTCACTACTTCTTGTTCAGCTCAGATCTATAGTGCAAAATAAATTCTAACCTTAGATGTGGGTAAACCTCAATTTAGATAAAGTGAATTTTACAAAAATCATGTGTACGATATGGTAAATAGGGGTGTTCCATAAGATTGAGTGAAGTGGAGTGAATTGTATGAAAGAGCAAGTTGCTTTAAAATGGATAGCCGTTTGCATTGAAGAAAATGGGTAACAGCTTGGGAGTGGCCTTTCTAAGGTTCTAGCTCATACATTAGTATGGATATGTGCATGCTGCTATGCAGTGTATTCACCAGTCAGTCTTCAGTTGATTGCAAGAACGTAAGAAATGGAAATGGACTGTGCAACTCTTTTGAAACTGCTTTATCATTCGGTAAGCTCTACATCAACTCACTTTCCTGCCCTGTGCCCATATTTCTCAATTCCCTGGTGCTCCAAAATCTATCATGTTCATGCTTGAACATACTTACCAACCAAGTAGCCAGAGTGCACAGTAGAAAATCCAAAGATTTGCAAGCTCCCAGCAAAGAAAGTTCACTTCATCTCAATCCCATATCGTTAACTTTTTATCTTGTATTAGTTCTAGACTTCCTTGTTGGGGGTACAGCCTCTTAGAATTTCCAGTGTTGAGCCCTGTAAGAACTTTCTACACTTCAGTGTGATCATCTCATTTTTTTCCAATTCCAATTCATTTTGGGGTTAATCACTGTTCACAGTACATCTCTTTCAATCCTAGCATTCAATTTAGTCAAGCATTCTAGTGAACATATTAAAATAATCCTTGAATTTCATTTAGTGGCCAACAGGCTTATTATTCCACTGGTATTAGTTCACCCTGGCTCTTGGTGATGCTAAAATAAAACCAAGAACTACAGGTGCTGGAAATATGAAAGAAAAACATAAATGAAGAATCACCAGACTTGAAATGTTAACTGGTTTCTTCCCACAGAGGCTGCTGGTCCTGCTGTCTTTCTACAGAAATTTCTGATTTTGTGACGAGGTGATGCTAGTTGATAAGTGCTGTAAGACATGAAAGTTTCTATCTATATAGTAAAGGTATGCAGTACCTTGCCTGATTGGCAAGAAGTAATGAGTGGTGGGCCATTGGGATTAGTGCTGGGGTCTCAACGGTTTGCAATTTCTATACAATACAAGGATGAAGGGACCAAAGGCATGGTTGCTGAATTTGCTGATTATACAACAATGGGTAGGAAATTAAGCTGTGAAAAGGACACATTGAAGCCACAGTGGGATTATAGATGAAGTGCGTAGATAAAGATCTAGTAAATGGAGTATAATTTAGGGAAAATTCAAAATGTTATTTCAACAGAAAGAATAAAATCTAAATTATGGGTGACTGCAGAGCTCTGAGATGCAGAGCAAGCAGTTGTGAGAGGCTAGTAGAATTGGTTGTTAGGAGAATTTAATACAAAAATAGTGAATTTATGGTTGTTGTTATACAGGGCATTGGAGAGGTCATATTGAGAATACACGAAACCGTATCAGTCATCTTATTTAAGAAGCGATTATAAATATGTTGGAAGAAATTCAGAAAAGATTTTGCTCGTCCTGTGGCTGAATGTAAGTGTTGTCTTGAGGAAAAGTTAGTCAATCTAGACTTGTATCCACCACAGTTCAGAGGAGTAATAGACAACTTTGAAAAAATAAAATCCTAAGGGATGGATATGGGAAGGATATTTTCCCTGAAATAAAACTAGCAATCTTACATGAAAAATGAGTTGTTGTATTTAAGATAAAGATAAAAGTTTTGTTTTTGAGGGTCGTGTGTCTTTGGAACTCTCTCTTCCTGAAAAGGCAGTGGAAGCAGAGTTTGAATAATTTTAAGACTGAGGTGAATAAATTCTTGATGAGCAAGGGAGTGAAAGGTTATCCGGAGCAGGTGTGAATGTGGAATATTTTGACTAGCTTTGATCTTGCTGAAAGGTGGAGAACTTTGAGGGGCTGAGTGGCTTGCTGCTGTCTCTGATTCATATGTATTTGTGTATGCATGATGGGCAGCTCATTGTGCACATGCTGTACTTGAAAGAAAATAGCAGCTACAGAGTCAGGACATAAAGAGATCAGGGTAGGAGTAGGCAAAATGTCCTCTTCAGTTTGCTCTACCATTAGAGTATGATGACTGGTGACCTGCCCTCAGCTTCATTTCTCCACCAGCAATAAAACCAGGCCAATGGTAGCGGGTAATCCTGTGATTAAGCTTGGGGCACTTTACCAACAAAAACATATAGGCTCGGTGGTAAGAGGAGCATACTGTAACAGGAGGTGGTTGTTTAACTCTGAGCCCATTCTGCCATTCAATTAGTTCATGAATGCCCCCTAATGCCTTTGTTCAATAAGCATCTATTAATGTCAGATTAAAATGAACAATTAACCAAGCTTCAAATACTATTTGTGGAAGCAAGTTCTAAACCTCTTAATGTAGAAAGTTTTCCTGAACTCCACTCCTTTAAAAACCTATAGAATAGAGCCCAATCTAAGTCCACTAGTCATATATGCCCTAACCAACAGAAATAGTTTCTATCTCGACCCGTCTGTTTCTTTTTAATATCTTAAAAACTTTGTGAAATGCCCTGTAATATTCTAAGGTGCACAGTTCTGGTTTGTGTAATATTTTTAACTGACTTTAGGAGAGAGTGCAGGAACTGTAAGAAGACACAGCTCTGTAACCTTCTGGTTTGGGGAGATATAGAAACAAAAAAATGATACGGAGGAATGAATGTAAGGGTTGGTGCATTGGGGTTGTCACGTCTGTAGTTGGCCTCTGAGCACTGTTAGGATGAAACGAGTTGTTTAACCAATCTTCATTATCTTTCCTGCTCCACACTCCTGTTTTTAAGCAGCCCTTTACCTGTTGTGGTCCCTGTTTCCTACTCCCATGAAATTGCCAACTTGTGAAGTATGGCTGCTTGTGTGCTGGGACTGTTCTAATACTTCATTTGAAATTAGTGTCCTTAGCTGTCCAGACCATGAATGTTGTCAGATTATTTAAGTGAAAACTATAGCAGTTGAATCTGATTCACATTACCCCATTTTTGCACTTTCCAACAGAGGTTTATACGTGCAGATCATGAACAAGAAACCTGGCTGTGATAGGACTAGAATTTATGGACATGTCTTCAATTGTCTCAGCCTGAAGCTTGATGAAATGCCCACCATATAAACCCTCTGTCTCCCCCCCCGCCTCCTGTCTCCCCCGCCTCCTGTCTCCCCCGCCTCCTGTCTCCCCCGCCTCCTGTCTCCCCCGCCTCCTGTCTCCCCCGCCTCCTGTCTCCCCCGCCTCCTGTCTCCCCCGCCTCCTGTCTCCCCCGCCTCCTGTCTCCCCCGCCTCCTGTCTCCCCCGCCTCCTGTCTCCCCCGCCTCCTGTCTCCCCCGCCTCCTGTCTCCCCCGCCTCCTGTCTCCCCCGCCTCCTGTCTCCCCCGCCTCCTGTCTCCCCCGCCTCCTGTCTCCCCCGCCTCCTGTCTCCCCCGCCTCCTGTCTCCCCCGCCTCCTGTCTCCCCCGCCTCCTGTCTCCCCCGCCTCCTGTCTCCCCCGCCTCCTGTCTCCCCCGCCTCCTGTCTCCCCCGCCTCCTGTCTTCCCCGCCTCCTGTCTCCCCCGCCTCCTGTCTCCCCCGCCTCCTGTCTCCCCCGCCTCCTGTCTCCCCCGCCTCCTGTCTCCCCCGCCTCCTGTCTCCCCCGCCTCCTGTCTCCCCCGCCTCCTGTCTCCCCCGCCTCCTGTCTCCCCCGCCTCCTGTCTCCCCCGCCTCCTGTCTCCCCCGCCTCCTGTCTCCCCCGCCTCCTGTCTCCCCCGCCTCCTGTCTCCCCCGCCTCCTGTCTCCCCCCCCCTCCTGTCTCTCTCCCCCCCCTCCTGTCTCTCTCCCCCCCCTCCTGTCTCTCTCCCCCCCCTCCTGTCTCTCTCCCCCCCCCTCCTGTCTCTCTCCCCCCCCCTCCTGTCTCTCTCCCCCCCCTCCTGTCTCTCTCCCCCCCCTCCTGTCTCTCTCCCCCCCCTCCTGTCTCTCTCCCCCCCCTCCTGTCTCTCTCCCCCCCCTCCTGTCTCTCTCCCCCCCCTCCTGTCTCTCTCCCCCCCCTCCTGTCTCTCTCCCCCCCCTCCTGTCTCTCTCCCCCCCCTCCTGTCTCTCTCCCCCCCCCTCCTGTCTCTCTCCCCCCCCTCCTGTCTCTCTCCCCCCCCTCCTGTCTCTCTCCCCCCCCTCCTGTCTCTCTCCCCCCCCTCCTGTCTCTCTCCCCCCCCTCCTGTCTCTCTCCCCCCCCTCCTGTCTCTCTCCCCCCCCTCCTGTCTCTCTCCCCCCCCTCCTGTCTCTCTCCCCCCCCTCCTGTCTCTCTCCCCCCCCTCCTGTCTCTCCCCCCCCCTCCTGTCTCTCTCCCCCCCCCTCCTGTCTCTCTCTTCCCCCCCCCCGTCTCTTCTCCCCCCCCCCCCGTCTCTTCTCCCCCCCCCCCCGTCTCTTCTCCCCCCCCCCCCGTCTCTTCTCCCCCCCCCCCCGTCTCTTCTCTCCCCCCCCCCGTCTCTCCCCCCCCCCCCCTCCCTGGCTCCCCCCCCCCCCCTCCCTGGCTCCCCCCCCCCCTCCTGGCTCTCCCCCCCCCCTCCTTTCTCCCCCCCCCCTCCTTTCTCCCCCCCCCCCTTTCTCCCCCGCCCCCTCCTTTCTCTCCCCCCAATAATGCTGCTGTGAATCTCCTTGGTATATTATAGGTACTGTATACATAAAGTTTTGTGTCTTTATTGCTTTCAGTTACACTTTCGTGCTTCTTCATTCACTGACAATTTACAAAGTTGTTGCTTTGCCATTTTCACCAACCCTTAGCCCCTCACTCTGGAAATCAGTTTCTAAACCTGATTATTTCTGCATCTTTCTTTCCTTTCAGCCTCTCTCTAGGAGGAACTTTTCACTTTGACTCCAAACTGTTTTTTCCCTGAATAGTCAGTTTTTACGTCTACTTTCCAGCTGAACTTTTCTTGCCATACAATAATCTGTCTCTTCTTTTTAATACTCCAATTCCCATGTTAATTCTGAGTCCTACAGTACTAGGAAAACTACTTGAATTGCTGGACAATACTGAACTGAGTATTTTTGGGAGGTCCTACCTCTTGTGTCAGCTATGGGGTTATACATTCCTCTGAGTCAGAAGGTTGAGAGTTCATGTGCTCCCCAAAGAGATGAGTACATAATCCAGGTTTACACCAATGAAGAACTGATGAACATTTAGAAGTGCCACTTTGACTTTGGTTTCATGTCTAAAGTCTCACCTGGTTTCAAGGGCACAAATGATGTAGCAATATTCAAAGACACAAGTTCTTGTGATGTTCTGTCAAGATTTATCCTTCATCTAGTACCCCTTGCAGATTATCTTGTCATTTTTCTCAGCTGCTTGTGAGAGCCTGCTTTGTGCAAAATTGACTGCAGGTACACTTCAAAAAAAGCTTCATAGTTTGGAAAGCTCTCAACCATTCTGAGGATATAAAGGTGCTATATAGATGCTAGTTCTTTTCCTTCCTTTGATTTGAAGACTTAACTTTAATCTCATGTTCTATGGCAATGCACATGTCAATGATCTGTACAAATAATTTGTTAATGGCCTAATTTTGCAAATGGTAGTGGTGATGAAGGTTGCTGTTGACCCTGAACAAAGAAAATTACAGCACCAACATGATGTCTGTCATAATTAAAATCCCCTAGCCTTCCAAGAACCATACCCGTCTATCCCCATCCTATTCATGTATTTGTCAGGACTCCCTCCAAAAGTCACTGTCATCTGCTCCCACTACTTCCCCCAGCAGCAAGTTCCAGGCTCCCACCACCTTCTGTAAAGACAAAAAAACTTGCCTTGTACAGCACCTTTCACGCTTGCCCCTCACATCTTTAAACTTTTGGCCTCTAAGTAACTGTTTCTTTCACCATGGGGGAAAAAGTCTTCTGACTATCCAAATCCTTCATAATTTTGTAGACCTCTGTCAGGTTGCCCCTCAACCTCTGTAGTTCCAGTGAGAACAACCCTAGTTTCTCCAACCTCTCCTCATAGCTAATGCCCTCCATGCCTTCTGGTAGTGTGGTGACCAGATTGAGCATGATATATCCAATGCAGCCTAACTAAGGTTCTATAAGCTGCAACATTACCTGACAATTTTTAAACTCTGTGTCCCAGCCAATGAAGACAAGTGTGCCATATGCCTTTTTGACTATCTTCTCCACCTGTGTTGCCGCTTTGTGACCTGTGTACCTGTACACCTAAATCCCTCTGCCTATCAGTACTCTTAAGGGTTCTGCCATTTACTGTATATTTCCCATCTAGATTAGACTTTCCAAAATGCATTATCACATTGTTCTGGATTAAGCTCCATCTGCCCTCTCTGTGCCCAAGTCACCAGCCATACATATAGAAAAAACAGGTGAAGGAGCTAGGGCGTAGCAGCCTGTGGACCAAGTGCAGTTCAACAGATTGGTATAGTTTGCTTTTTGGCTGTCATAGACACAGTGGACTGAAGGACTTGATTCTATGCTGTATGAGTGTACGATATTGAAAATCTCTCTCAGAACATAGTGTGCAGAAAGTAACCAGATTTTTTGCCCATGTTTTAAATTAAGTTTTCATGACAAATAAATTAGGGCACATGTAGGGAAGTAAGATAGATGAAATATAAAATGAACCTTAACATAATTTTTATTAAAATAGGAAGCTTTTAGAATGGAAGGAAAAATTTGACATTGCATAATAAAAAGTTAATTTTTATTGCCAGAACGGTTATGCAACAGAAATATTACTTGGATCAGCTGCTTAAAAATCTCAGTTGAAACTCATTTGGCAAGGCATAAATTTAGAGTTTAAAAAAAAAAGGCGCTTCTATCAAATCAGTGATTTTTGAATGGCTTTGCAGGTGTCAAGCTTCAGTGCACCCTAAGCAGGAGATTGGAAGCACTGAGTGCAGTTTTAGCATTTCTGTATCTAACCGCAGAGTTCAAAGGCCAGGAGTTGCTGTCACTTTCATGAAGTAATGATGGTTAATGCTGACACCTGCAAAAATTTGGTTTATTATTTGCAACTTCAGTTTGTGATCCACTTTTCCCTTACATACCTGCAAACTGCTTGGGAAGTTTATTTACATTAAAGACAGGATAAATAGTTTTTATAGTTGAACTGTAACTAAATTCCCTTTGTTTTTGTAAGATGCACACTTCATTTTGACATTATTCCATCTGGTTTAGTTTGCGTATCTTTCTTTTCCTTTTCTATTAATTGTAGCCTCAATTTTATGGTGCAGGCCCATATTTAAAATATAGTTTCAGATCAGCTGAACTTTCTTTCTAAAGACAAAGCATTTTAGTCAGTACAGGCTAAGTGTTATAGTTGTTATTTTTGGTTTATGCAGTGTCTTTCCTGTCACCTTTGCAAATTATAATAGAGAAAGGAAGACGTGTATTTTTCTAGCACCTGCCATGAGTACCAAATGTCCAAAATGCTTTACAATCACCAAAGTACTCTGACACTGTTGAGATGTAGGACACAAGACACTCAATTTGCACACAACAAGCTCTCAAGCCATTGTGATAACAGCAGGCATGGTTGTTCAGTGTATAGCACTGCTGCCTCAGAGCGCCAGGGACCCAGGTTTACTTCCAGCATTGGGTAACTGCATGTGTGGAGTTTGCACGTTTCCTCCGTGTGCTCCGATTTCCTCCCACAGTCCAAAGATGTACAGGCTGGGCAGATTGGTCGTGGGAAATGCAGGATTACAAGATAAGGGTGGATCTGGGTGGGCTGTTCTTCAGAGGGTCAGTGTGAATTTTTTTATTAGAATCCCTACAGTGTGGAAGCAGGCCCTTCGGCTCAACAAGTCCACACTGACCCTCGGAACATCCCACCCAGACCCATCCCTCTATAACCCATCTAACCTACACGTCTCTGAACACTATGGACAAGTTAGCATGGCTAATCCACCTAGCCTGCATATTTTTGGACTGAGGGAGAAAACTGGAGCACCCGGAGGAAACCCACACAGGCACGGGGAGAACGTGCAAACTCCACACATCAGACAGTCATCCGAGGGTGGAATCAAACCCGAGTCCCTGGCACTGTGAAGCAGCAGTGCTAACCACTGAGCCATCGTGCTGCTTGATGGACCAAATGGTCTGATTCCACACTGTAGGAATTCTGTGATCCCATGACCAGATCATCAGTTTTGAATGATAGTTAAGGAGATGAACATTGATCGCGGTCCCAGGGAGAGCGCTTCTATTATTCTTTGGAACAGTGCTTTCATGTTTTAGGGCCCTCAGGTGGGCGTAGGAGAAGTAGTAGACCATTTGGTCCATCAAGTCTGCTTTGACATTCAACAAGATTATAGTTGTTCTTGCACCCTGAACTCCACTTTCCTGTCTTATCCGTATAAATTTTTGATATTCCCTTTCTAGTTTAAAAATTAACCCAACTCAACCTTGAATATATTCAAAGACCTATCCTCAACAGCTCTGTGTCTAATCTGAAAGATAGCACTTCTGACAATTGAAGACTACCCTCAATACTACACTGGGCTATCAGCTTTGATGAAGTGCTCAAGTCTCTGGAGTGGGCTTGAACCAATATCCTTATGTGTACTACCGGCTGACCTTGGTAATAAATAGCATGTCTATGATAGCTCCATGGGATCAGGAAACAAATGAGAATTAGTGGGAATTCATGTCTCTAAACAAGTGATCCCATTGGCAGTGGCCCAAATGGGTTAGTAGAACCCACTTTATTTTAAAATACGACTAACCAGTTGATTTCAAAACTGCTTTTTCACATGCTAACGTGATTTGATCTTCCAACATCTCTGGAGTTTTAATTTTCCTGAGTTGTCTGCTTTTACCTTATTTTCTCGTTATTTTCTTGTTCTAACCATGCAGAAGAACCGCTCCCTCACTAAAATTTCAAGTTTTTTTTGGCAATCTTTTCATACCATAGAAAGCCCTTGGCTGAAATGTAATAGTTAATGGAACTGAACTGCAAGAGTACAGCTGGGGAAATTCCATTTTCACGTCAGCTGCCGGTCTTGGTGTGTGCTTGCAGTCTCGGCTGAGTCATAGAATGTAGAACAACACGGGAACAGGCTTATCATGACTGTATTAGCCATTACGCCATTCTAAACTAATCACATCTGCCTGAACATGGTCATATCTCTCTATTCCCCACCTGCCAAAATGCCTTTTAAACAAGGCCTTTATAGGTCAGAAGGTTATGGTCTCAAGCCCCTGTTCTAAAAACATGAGAAAATAATCTAGCTTGACACTCCCATGCAGGATTGAATGGGTATCAGAATGCCCATCTTTTACTGAGATCTTAGATCAAGGTATCATTTTGCTCTTCTGCACAAGGGATACCATGGCATTATTTGCAAACAGATGTTCTTGCATTCTGTCAACATTTTATCCAATGCCACTTATCTGATCCTTTTTCTCATTGCTACTTGTGGGAGCTTTCTATGTGCAAAACTGACTTAGTACACTTCATGTAAAATAAAACTCTTGGAGACCTTGGGACAACCTCAGGAAATAAGTTGCTGCATAAATAAGTTTTTTTTAAGAAAAGAAGTCTTTTAATTTTAGTCTCATACTTTATAGCAGTGCATCTGGAAGTGACCTGTACAAATTGCTTTTGATCTGATCAATTATGACTAAACTTTGTCACCATTTGTGATTTTTACTTCTGTTAATTGCATTATAATTGGAAGAAACAGTAATTGTGAACATGCAAATTGACAAAAGTGCAATGCATGCAGTGCTTTTTAGCTGCTCTGCTATAACAGGAGTGGAAAAAATGCTTTCATAAAATTCATAATGGAAGACTTGAGCTATGTGCAGCCACTTGAATAATTCTATAATCATTAGTTCTAGCCATGGTACTGGAGTCACCTGGAGGAGGTGGGTGTGAGCTTAGACATGAAACTTGCAGGTAATTAAATCATTATTTTACAAAGGTAGTAGGAGATGCTCCTAAAGTAATGTTCAATGCTTCTAACATTTTAAATAGCAACCAGCTAGACTTGCTTTCTGTGAAGGTGACTGAAATTACTATTGTGTGTAGATAAGTATTGCTTTTTGCATGTCTTTCTGGATGTTATTAGCTGAAGTATGATGGTTTAGCCTGCACTGTGGTTTGTGTCGCCTCGTCATGAGTGCCAATGCAAATATAATGCCTGGGTTTGTCTCTACTTGCCTTTTACTAGTTATGATATTACCATTTTTGTCTTTGTGATGCTTCCGGCTTCAGTAACAGGATGTGTGCAGTATATATTAACAGACAGCTTTTGCTGTTCTCATTAATTTGGAGCTTGAGCATGAAGAAGTTGCGCACAATGTACAGAAGTCAGAATTCTCACAGATTAAAAAAATGGACTGCGAGGTAATTATTTTGTTATTGGGGCCCTGTTGTCAGCATAATAATTGTGACTTGTATGTGAGGACCCCTTCCACTTGTGTCTTAAAGGCGTTTGAGATTGTGTTTGTTTTAAGATTCCAGTTTATGACCATTAAAGCGTTTAATTTAACGAATTGAGGATTGGCAAAGTAATTCAATTTGAGGTTTCGGTACCTGGCGTACTTCATGTTAATTGAACTGGAGCTATGGAAAGATTTGAGGCAAGTTTGTGTACAAGGAACTTTCTAATAACAGAATTCATTAAAACTTAGAAAGAAAAAAATGTAGAAATTGATTACGTTGAGATGTATCGTGCTAATACTGTCTGGTTGGCAGGGATGATAAGAGGTGAACGAAGAAAATGAATGTTTGTCATAGATTCTCTAAAGTATTTTGCTGTATTCATGATCACTATTGTGTGACAAATTCCACCATCTATTACCACTAAATTCAGGAAAAGATTCATGACATTTTGTTAATTAATCCATACTTTTCAGCAGATTTTTTTTAAACTATGGGAGAGAAATCAGACTATCCATAAGTTTGGAAAATTTAATTTTTTATTTGAGACAAAAATTACAGGGTGGCTTTTCAAAATACCACTGAGAATCTTGCTTGGCTTTTCCTACCTGGCTGGATGGCCTGCTAGCAAAGTAGTTGCCGGTGAGGGCTGTACCCAGCAGCTGCATTGTACAAGTGATATTTTGAATCCAGATGAGGTTCCTGTTTGGTTCAAACCAGAGACAGCTAAACAAGAAAACAGTTAATGTTTTGGGTCCGGTGACCCTTCTGAGGAAGGGTCACTGGACCCGAAACGTTCACTGTTTTCTCCTTCACAGATGCTGCCAGACCAGCAGGGCTTTTCCAGCAACTTTGTTTTTGTTCCTGATTTACAGCATCCACAGTTCTTTTGGTTTTTATAAAATTGGTAACATGAGCAAATGGAGTCTGTTGATGAGAGTTCCCCTGCATATGGTAAATAGTGAAAGTTGCCCTGGCACAGAGGAACATGATGGTTGAAATGACAAAGAACTGAAATGCATTGGTAAAAGTAAGCCAGTTTGAGTGAATATTTAAAAGGTTTGTAGAGCTTACCTTCATCTCAGATTTTGGTCCTATTCAAATGGCAGTGTTCCTATCTGACTAGTTTAAAATGACAGTTGATTAATTCTGTTTTGAATTGCGTTTCTGGCAAACTCTGGACTAGTTTACCCAGAGGAATCAGTTGAGCTCAGTTTGGTTTAACAGATGCACTTTATTTTTAGTGCTGAGGGTGAATGGAGCAGTTCTGATTTCACTTACAGGGCAAAGTTTTACAGCTGTCAATCTAGGTGAATTAGCTGCAGCTTATTTTAAAGATTATAACACAAATTTTGAGGGGAACATTACAGCTTCCAGCAATTAATGTGCTCATAATATTTGAACCTCAGAGAAAGTGGAAGTCACTACCAAAATTTTCAACATGTTTGATGTCCTGTGATTTATGCTTGGTGTCTTTACTGGATCGGGTTTCTTCCATTTGGTAACCTGGAATTACGTTAATACTGTGGCCATCTGCTTCCTCTAGCTACGGTGTTGAAAATCCCATGGCATTATCCAAGAATGTTTGATGCCCTGGCCAACATTTTCCTTGTGACCAATTAAGTTGCAACAATAAAATCATAGACTGAGTACAGAGAAAGAGACTTTTCCACCCTGTATGTCCGTGTGAAAATACTTACCAAATTCCCCTTTCGACAGTTGCTATTAAATCTACTTCCATCACCCCTTTCAGACAGTCCATTCCAACTCTCAGCAGCACATCTTACTAAGTTCATATCCTCATGTCACCTATGTGTATTAATTTTTAGTCTAGTCATGTGTTCATGTTACACAGAATGCTTTGTGCATTTGGCTGCACAATATTCCCAATACGCATGCACTTTATTAAGTGTATAATTAATAATAATTAAGTGCTTTTGAGGTGATTCAATCTAATGAATCTAGGTAAATTGCAGATTTTGAGAACAGGATGTCTGGAGCATCGTGACTAATAGGTTTTTGAAAACATTCCAACCTTTAGGGATATGCTTGGCCATTCCTTAGTAACTGCCTTTTTCTTTGTATTTGTCCTTGTTGATCCTAGGTTTTGAATGATATGAGGAGAGGTGAAGAATGAAGCCAAATGTACAAGCATTATCCAGTTTCACTTGGACAATATATTATGTCGCAGTGATTTGAGCAGTCAAGAGTTCAGATTCTTAAATATTTCAACTTATTATTAGATGCAGTAATGTGAATACCTTCAGAGTGTGTTAAGTTTTAACCTCCTTCCAGAGTTCCCCTGTCCACAGTATGCGATACGTCATGCTCCAGCAATGTCAGGAAACCAGCATGAATTGCTGTCACAATAAATTTCCTCTTGCGTAGAAGATTTAAAATATGTTGAGAACAACCTGATCAGATTGGAGTTTTTCCAGTCTAAATCTAATTTATTACTGCTTGACCAGCATATGTGACTGGAACACTTGAACGTGAGATTCAAAAATACCATATTCAGACTGCGAATGTGCAAACTGGTTCTTTAGGTACTGTAATTATGCACAGTTGTTCTATATGCCTTGGTTCCAGACAGATTGAGGAAGAAACTGGCACTGTGGTGATGCCTTTAAACATGTAACACCTTTAATTTTCATGTTCTCATTGGTGATAATGTCAATGCACAGCTGGTGACACTTTAAAATCAAAAAAGGAAGTGCTCCTAGCCTGCAGCTTTCTCAGTATGCTAAGTTTACTCATGATGTGGGTTACAAGTGCATTGTGTTTCAGAAGCCAGTGGTGCTAAGATCCAATTAAAGCCTCTCTTCAGTTTAAACTTGTTAAATACCTTCTACAGTATTTTCAATGCACATGATCCTCAGGAGGTTTTATGGTCTTTCTGTTGTGACACTACTGCTGTAGCTTTGCCCATGTAATGGCTGCTCCAGTCAAATTATTGCCTACTGTCTTCCATGCATTGGAAACTAAGTGTGGAAAGATGCATCTAGCATAATGCTGAGAATAATAGATTCTGACAAATTCTAAGCAACTTGGCCAGACTCTCTGTTACCAAATACAAACAGAGAATGGTGGAGAAACTCAGTAGGTCTGGCAGCATTTGTGGAGTGGAAAATAAAGCTAACGTTTCGAGTCCAATACGACGCAATGGTTCTGAAGAAGTCAGACTTGAAGGTCTAAATGTATTCCCCTCTTCTCAGATTCTGCCTGACCTGCTGAGTTTCTCCATTCTCTGTTCCAATTTCCAGCCTCTGCAGTATTTTGCCTTTACAATATATAATGTGGTTTGTTGTTTCTTAAATGCTATACCAAAGAAAACAAAGTGCCTGAAATACAAGAGTATTTTGGATAGTGTGCTCGACTCCCTTTTAGGTGGAATTTTGCGTCACTCAACGTGGGATTTATTCGATGACCCAGCATCTGCTGCTCTCAGCGGAAGAGAATGCTGAAGTAGTACCACTTCCTCATCCTTGCCTTAAGTGGAAGAGACCTTATTTTTAAATTGCTCGCTTGCTCCCTCACTCTTTCCCCGCCCATTCTCAGTTTCTCTTAAGGGGAAACATCCTCTCAGTATTCCCTTGTTAGATCCCCAGAATCTCATTTCAATAAAATTGCTCCTAGTTCTTCTAAACTCCTGTGTTCAGTAGTCTTTCCTCAGAATGCAAACCTTCTGTTCCAGGTCTCTCCGAAATGGTCCTTTCTTGAATTTGTTAAATTAAGTATGTCACTACTTAAGGTGACCAAAACTATACCACTCCACATACAGTTTCTCCATTGCACTGTATCAACTTCCCTACTTTTATCATCCCAAAAGATGCAAAAGTGCAACAAAAATTAAAAAGAAATAAATTCCTCTGAATTTGATAACTACATTACATTGAATTGGAGGACTTTTAGTAAAACTGAAGCTGTCCTTCTGGAGGAAACTGGCATTAAAACTTAATTTGCAATCCTATTGGGATTGATTTTTTTTTTGCTTATTTTACAGCATGTGCTGGTTGCTTCAATTTTAAATGAATAAGCAGTCTCAATACTTTATATTCTAGTGTGTGCTGCTACTGAAGGCTGAGGAGGTGTACTGTGAAATGTTTCACCAGCATCTTAAGCTTTTAAACGTCACAACTAATCAGAATTTTGTGGTTCTTAATTCAGGATATTCTAAAATGTACTTTATATTTCATGGTGCTTCTTGTTTCTATTACAGTGCTTCTGGAGCCAGTGTGGTAGCAATTGACAACAAAATAGAACAGGCAATGGTAAGTGCAATGAATCCTTAATAATCAGTTTGCTCCCTCTTCAGGTTAGCAATGAGTTTCTTAAATATTTTCTAACTTATTTGCAATACTAATATGCAAATTTTACTTGCATGTCCAATTTGCCCATCCTCAGGAGAGATCAACTTGTCACAAGGTGGAACAGATCAAATTGGTTTATCAATTTGAATTTTAGTCATGATGTATTGGGCTTTTTGTATCCATTCACTGGATGTGGGCATTGCTGACTAAACCAGTATCTGTTGCCACTCCCTAATTGCCCAGAAGGCAGTTAAGAGTCAGCCACATTGTACTGGGTCTGGAGTCAAAACGTAGACCAGACTAGGGAAGCATAGCAGCTTCCTTCCCTAAAGAACAATATTGAGCCAGATGGGTCTTTCTGACAACTGACAATATTTCATGGTCATCATTAAACTTTTAATTCTAGATTTTTTTGTTAATGAATTCAAATTTCTTCATCTATTATACAAGGATTTGAACCTATATCTCCAGAACACTACCTAGGGTCTCTGGACTAATAATCTAATGATAATACCACTGTGCCATCATGTTCCCACAGAGGGCATTTTAGAAAATTTAACTGAACTGCAATAAATGTGACGAATGTATTACAGCTCATAAACTTGGGACTAGGGGTTGGAGTGGGGTGGGTGTCAACATAACAAATATTCTAGATTAAATAATTTCATTTCTTGCTGAAAGTTGTCATTTCTCGAATGCTCCAGAGTCATTCTGTATATAACCCCGTGCTCATCATGTGTATGCACTTAACATCAATAAGAGCCCAATAGGATTTTTAAAATGCTATTTCATCATCTGGAAAAATTACTTGTGAATTTATTGTTGGAAATTAATAAACAATTTGACAATCTCTGCTCCAGTATTCACTTTCAAAAACACAAAATCCTCTTCAACTGTTGTGCCTTCACTGAAATGGATGTTCTAGTCTGGGTCTCCACTCTAGTATAACATTCAAGTGCATTTTCTCCCTCTCCTGTCCCCAACTGTGTCCATGGTTGCCCCCCCACTATTTTCAACTCAACAAAACTCAGCAGTTAGTCTGTTGCAAAACAGGAATATAGAACCTGGAGTTTTCCTCGCCTGTACAGATTTAACAGCCTTCTATACAATCACTTTGACTTCTGTCTCTATTAGAAGCAGTCATATCTTATGTTGAATAAATATCTGAATGTCATTGCATTCTGCTGACTAGATGGGATGATTCCATTACAAGTTCTTGTAGTGAGTGATTTATAATCCTGCTACCAAACAGCATTTTATTTTTTCTGGAGTTTTGCCATGCCATGCCTGTTAAGAAGCGGCTACTTTCATTGTGCACCTACATGGAGCTGAATGCAACACAGGGTTTGTCCAGTAGGTTGTCATAGTCATCACTAAGGTAGTCAAATGGAAGGATATCTACAACTGATTGTAGACTGGCCCAAACGTTATCTAAGTGTTGATTTGCATCTCAAATTATTTTCTGACAGAAGCAAAACTGGATAGAACTATACGGGAGCAAACAAATCAATCTGACCATTTTTGTAAATGGTCTGTGCTGTTCTTCCATCAAAGAACAAAAACAGTCTCTTTCTTTTCCACCAGCAGCCCCCTTCCCCCACCAAAAAACCATAGTTGAATGGACCTTATCATCATTGGGAGCAATTGAATTAGAAATAATTGTATCTGGTGAGGGAAGAGAGTAGAAATACTTGAATCAGGTGATGATATGGAACCCCAAGAGTTAGTGACATTAGTTTAGGTCAACTCTGACAGAACAGCAAGGAATGATGAATTGAGTGACACTATGTGCCGTCACCCTGATTTGCACTCTTTCCCGTACCATTATATGGCTGCTGATGGTTTGAACTGAAGCACTTTTAATTCTCCTTCCAGTCACATGTTTGTGTTTGCATTGCCAACTATCATTATTCTTGAAAAGACACCGTCTAAGTAAATTTGGTAAAACCGGTTTGGAAGTAGTTGTTGCCATTAGAATCAACATTTCATTTCAGAACACCTCTATGTAATTTATCATTACACTCATATTTTGGAAATTAGGCTGCGCATTTGAAAGATGTTCTGTAGCAGAAAATGATCATCTCGTGAGTTGCTCGCCTAGCTTACTTGAAAGGAGCAGCTTCCCTTCTTTCACTGAACTGCCACTTACCAAGTCTACATGCTGGCTTTATGATTTTTAGAATACTACAAATTGCAAAGAGTTTCCTTGCTAACTGACAATCATATCCCCTATTTTCTCCAAGTTATTCCCATAATTCAGTACTTGGCAACAGTAGATGCCTGATGAGATGTCTCCATGCTGCTGGGTAAATTGGCTTTTCGATTTAAAACAAATACATTTAATATGAGCCCTTTTTTGGTTTTAATCAAGGTACATTGAACAACAAATGCTCTAGGGTTGACATCACTTTCTCTTGTTAGCAGAATAAGTGAATGGGACAATTCTGATGTGAAATCTGTTTGAAAGCGCAAGTCATTGGTTATGTTTTCATTTAATGCAGGATTTGGTAAAAAGTCATCTGATGTATGCAGTAAGAGAAGAAGTGGAAGTCTTGAAGGAACAGATCAAAGAGCTGATTGAAAAGAACTGTATACTAGAACGAGAGAATTCGTTGTTAAAATCACTAGCGAACAATGACCAGCTATCTCAGCTTCAGACCCAGGTGACCAATCCCAGTAGCACTTCGCAAGCACAGCAGCCGGCAACAGTAGCACAACCTCAACAGAGCGCACAACAGACACCGCCTCCACCGCAGCCTAATGTCCCTTCTGCATGAAACTTGCTCGCCTGCATAGGAAAAGAAATCTTCAAAAAAATAAATAAAGTGTGTGTGCCACTGGTGTTCTTACCACTCTACAGTGAACAGCAAATAGCCATGCTTAAATGTGTTTTTTGCTCTTTGGCCTTCTCAGTATTAGACAATCACCCGCAAGAGCTTTCTACGTGCGATGTTGCAGTTGGCATCCGCAAGTGTGTGACAGCACGAGAAGTGGTTGAAGGATTTGTATCTTGTAGGAGGAAAGCTGATTTTCATCAGGTTTATGGACAAGTGGGTACCTACATCTTTCTGGCTTACCAAGGTTTTATACATAATTATATATGTATATATACACACATACATATATGAAAAATAGGAATCTCTGGGTCATTGCACCTGTCTAATATTAAGACCTGGTTAGCAGCTCTGTCTGAAAGGAGCCACCATTATAGTAACTTTTTGCATACATGAATTTTCATTTACTGTTTGTTTTTATTTATTATGGGGCTGCTATTTTCATATGTAAATGAACAATGTCATAGAATCTTTTGTTTTGTAAGTTTGAAATTAAAGATTATAAGATTACTGGTAAAAGCAAGTGATAGTTGGGATTGCGTATATTAGTTTAAAAATATAGGCAATAATAAAATTGCAAAAAAAAAATCCTGGCTTAAGAGTTCTAACACTAATGGCAGTTTTACCATGGGGATTTTCTTCTGCGATAGTCGAATCCTGGTTTGAATGTAAATTTTGTATAGAGTGTAAGTATTATAAGGAAGAACATAGAAGACTTGTAAAAGTAGGCACCGGACATTGTGACCTAACACCTTGAAAGGATATTTGGGCTTTTTTTTTGATGAAGAAAAATAAACTGTGCTCATTTCTGTTGCTGATTTTTGTGGAAAAAAAGAATTGCCATGATTTTTCTGTTTTTTTTTCTTTTTCCCTCGAGTTTTTGAGGGAGGGGAGGATAATAAAAAGCTGTGAAATTGTTCAAACTACTTTGTAACCAAAGAAGCTAAGCTATGTATCTGAATTCATTTATTTTTTACGGCTGTTCTATATGCATTATTTTAGATTACATTTTTCTTTCAAGCTTTAATGAACATTTTTTCCTTTACACTCTTCGCATGTTCTGCATGACCCCTTTATCAAACCAGTTTCTTACCTCATGTTTTTACTGAGCACTCTTACTGTAAAAGTTTAGTCTGTGAACAATGTCCAATTAAACTATAAAAACAGCTGTTGGATTCAAGCTAGTGTTAAGTGCTAGTCGGAAAAAAAATGGAGTGAGCCATCTTTTGTTCATTTAAATGGTGTTTTGAATTTCATATGCATAAAGTTTTGTTACATTGCAGATTTTATTGTATTTAATAAATGCAACGTGCCGATTCAGATGCGCTATTTGTCTTGTGTGTTTACTGCAAAAGTAGTTAAAAGAAACCTTGCCCTCATTGTGCCCAACTTCGTTTAAGCAGGGCTGAAATTGATGACTATGGGAATGAAACATTAGGACTGAGATGAGGAGGCCTAACTTATTGCCAAGGAAGGCTGTGGACGCCAAATCATTGAGTGTATTTAAGGCAGGTCTTTGGTAAGAGGATCAAGTGCTACATGGAAGATGCAGGAGAATGGGGTTAAGAAATATATCCGCCATGACTGAATGGGCTGATTGGCCTAATTTTCCTCGCGTCTTTATGCTTATTGTAGTCTTCTAATCTTGGGATAAATCAGATATTATAAGAAACTTCTATAGACTGACTTTGGAGGGCAAGAACAGGAAAACTAGAGTGCAAGAGCTGTGATGATGCTCAGCTCTGACTTTGGAATAACATTAAAAAAGGCAACACATCTAATTTTATCAGATAATTCACTCAGGCAGGTTACGATTATTCTGAGTAGGAGTGGTGAGGAATAGGAAACTTGCTGTATCAGCTTAAAACAAACCATTCCATCCCATCTATATCTAATGCTATTTAATTTAATCCAGATGCTGTTTGGTTCAAACTTTGAGTTGCTTGTTTGTAGACCAAAACCTTGCTATCGATTTTTGTGACGTCTGGAGCACAAGACTGGAGCAGCTGGTCAATTTGCTGCCATCACATGCTTCCTGGTTAGGAATGCAGGCATTTTGTTTGTTTTCCCTCATCTACTTGTTTGTTTTTCTCAACAATCTTTTAAAGATTTTAGAAAGCGATCGATTTTATGTAATGTCCTTCATGTAATTAAAGGTCTCAAGATACTTCACAGGAGCATGTTCAAATAAAGTGAAACGCAACCTTATCAGGAGATCAGATTACCAATAGTTTGGTTCAAGAGGTAGATTTTAAGTACTTTAAGGCTCAAAAACAATGTAGAAAAGGTTGGGAGACGGTTTGTTCCAGAACGTAGGCCCTAAGCAGCTGAAGCTGCGACCACTATTAAATATGCAAGTGGCCAGGATTAGAGGAGTGCAGATATCCCCAAAGGTAGGGATGCTGGCAGAGGTGACAGAAATAGATAGTGAGGGATCTGACAACGAAGATGTGTATTTAAAAGTTGATTTTGCTTGACTGAGAGCCAGTATGGGTTGGGGAGCACTTGGTGTGAGTTTAGGCACAGGCTGCAGAATTTTGCATGGCTGGAGTTTGAGGGTACAATTTAGGTGACTAGCCAAGAGTTCATTTCAGTAGTGGAGTAACAAAGACATGAAGGTTTCAGTCACTGATGAGCAGGATGAAGTCAGGTAATTTCAGAGGTTGTAGTAAGAGTGCAAATGAAGGTTGTGACAGCATGGTTGCACGTAGGTTGAATTATTTGCCAGAGAGAGGGATGATGTCAGCAGCTTATAGAGTTTGGATTGAGAGGTAGAAAATAATGGATTCTCAATGTTTAATGGGAAGAAATTTCTATACATCTGCTGGATGGTCTAACAACAGATTGGAGAAGTTAAGATCATAAAAGAAGCAGAAGTAGGCCATTCAGCTAGAGTTTTTTACTCCTTAAAGTAACATCAGGGCTGATCTGGTGGTCCTCAATACCACTTTCCTGTTGAGTGAGGTCATGGTGCACCATAGCTGGGTATCGTTGCTATATACCAAAATTGCATTCAGATGATTTTACAAAGGGGTGATGTGTAGATGAGAAATGGGAGGAGGCTGACTGTGTATTCTCAGAGATTACACAGTAAGAGTAGGAAGAGAAGCCATTGCAAGTGATTGTCTATAATTTTGTAAGAATGGAGCTAGGCAAGAGTAGACTCCTTCCGCTCCTCCCAACCCAAAAAAGAACACAGTTCACCATTTTTAACTTTGAGAAGTGATTTGGCATTGTGAATGTTGTCTGAATCCTATTTGAAGGACTCTAATATGGAATTCGGGGCAGGATTGGAATGTATTTAGGTGACAGATCTTCTAAGGACTTAGAAGATCCAAGAGGTTGGAGGAATGGTTTCAAGGTTTGGTTGTTTTGGAGAGTAGTAATGACAGCAGATTAAAGGAAAAAAAGGCAGCATCTGAAGAGAATGGTTTATCAGGCAACATGGGGGATGGGAGGGGTCATTGGATTGATCTGTTCTGAGAGATTTAAGTTTGAGGGATTAGGATTATGGGTCTGGTAGGTGAGATGAGCTAAGGCAGTGCAGGAGAAGAAATGAGAGTTTGGGAATGTGGCATGGAGGTCCTAATGAGAAGTTTGGGGAGGTGGACTAGTGGAAGAGAGGGATCCAACAGAAGCAGCTGATCAGATTGTCTTGGTTTGGGCAACAAAGTTATCCATGAGGTGCTTGCACTTCTTCCTGGGAGGGAGAAGGGCAGCATAAGACAGCTATCAATCAAGAGAGTAAGCAGGGTCTTAGCTTTGTATAGCATAGAGGTCTATACAAAAAGGACCTTTGACCCATTGTGTTTGCACTGGTCATAAACAGGCACCTAACTATTCTAATCCCACTTGCTTGCACTTAGCCCATAGCTATGGCAACACAAGTATATATCTAAATATTTAAATAGGATGAAGGTCTTGGGCAGTAAGTTCCAGATACCCACCACCTTCTAGGTGAAAAATGATTTTCCTCATCCTCTCACACTCTTGCCCCTTACCATAAATCTATGCCCCTGTTCATTGATCCCTCCATCAAGGGCAAAATTTCTTCCTGCCTATGCCCCTGCAATCATGTTTCTGCATCTCTTCCCTACTCTACCAGATGTGCTGCAAGGAAAGCAATCCTGGAAAGCAATCCTGATCTATCCATTCTCTGTTCAGAATTGAAACTCTCCAGCCCAGACAACGTCTTGGTAAATCTCTTCTGCAGCCTCTCAAGTAATACTACACTCTAGCTGTGTCCTAACTGACGTTATATAGTTCCAGCATCACTTCCCTGCTCTAAAATCTTTGTCTCAGTTAAAAAAGGTAGGTATCCCATGTGTTTTCTTAACTGCTGTATCTACCTGTCCTGCCATCTTAGAGGTCTGGTGGATATGCATTCCATGTTTCCTCTGATCCTCGATGCTTCCCAGAGTCCCACTGTTCATCGTTCCCTTGCTTTGTTTGTCCTGCTCAACTGCATCACCTCACATTTATCTGAATTGAATTCCGTTTCCTTCTGACCATCTTTTTATCCTCCTGTAATTTAGGGCTGACCTGCTCACTATGCACCAAGACACCCATTTTCATATCATCTGTGCTTTTACTGATTTAACCCTCCTACATTCAAAGTTAAATCTAATTCCAGAATAATCCTGGTATACTGATCAGCTCTAAAATATGAAAACAAGATCCAAGAATACTTTGATCCAGCCAGATCTGGTGGTGGACAGTATTGCCTGCTGGATCCTTTAAAATCTGTGTCCTTTTGATGTAAGTGAATGAAGATAAGGGTCCTACCAGGAGAGAATGTAATAGTTTTAGCAGGGACTAGAAAGCTAATCTTTCTACCTGCAAGGTGAATTTGAGGGTACATTTCAGCTGATCAGTTGCTGATGAAATGTGGCACACAGGGACCTAAATGGTTAGAATATTGAAGGTGCAGTTGGCAGTGAATTGAGTTTTTTAAAGCACCAGATACAGAAGCCAGTAGGAATTGGGCTTGGAAGGAGGAGGCAGGAGATAAAAGAAAGTGATGAGAGATGCTTCATTTGTAATTGCAAAAGCAACTGATTGGTTTAAAAACACTTTCCCATGGAAGCCATTGAGTCATACAGTATGGAAATAGGCCCTTTGCCCCAACTCAACCAAGTTTCGCAAAACTAAACTAGTCCCACTTTCCTGTGTTTGGCCCATATCCCCCCTCAACCTTTTCGATTCATTTACTTGTCCAAGTAACTTTTAATGTTGTAACTGTACCTGCACCTACCACTTCCTCTGGAAGTTTATTCTACATTCGAACCACCCTCTGTGTGGAAAATGTTGCCCCTTAGGTCTTTCTTAAGTCTTTGTCATCTCATCTTAAAAATATGACGCCTAGTTTTGAATGATTCCCACCCTAGGGAAAAGGCCCTTGCTATTCACCTTATCTACGCCCTTCATGATTTTATAAACCTCCATAAGTTCACCGCTCAACCTCCTACACTCCAGGGGAAAAAAAAGTCCAAGCCTAACAGCTGCCTCTTATAACTCAAACCTTCTGTCCCAGCAACATCCTTGTCAATCGTTTCTGAACCCTCTCCAATTTAATAATATCCTTCCAAAGCAGGATGACCAGAACTGTGCACAGTACTCCAGAAGAGGCCTCAACAATGACCTGTACAACCTCAACATGATGTCCTAACTTTTATATTCAAAATTCTGAGCAATGAAGGCAAGCATACTAAACATCTTCCCATCTACCTGTCTTGCCATCTTCAAAGAAATCTGAACCTGAACCCCTAGTTCTCTCTGTTCAATGACAACACCACCACCCAGGGCCCTATCATTAACTGTGTGAAACTTCTTTGTTTCACCAAAATGCAACATCTCACACATATCCAAATTAAGCTCCATCTTCCACTCCTCAGCCCATTGGCCCAATTGATCAAGAAACATTTGCAACCTCAGCACTCCATGTCAAAGGGGTTAAGAGCTGTGAATTAATACTTCACCAAAAACTTGCTGAAGTTAACCATTGAGGAAGTTAGTCTTCTTGCTGATCATTTCAATCTCTTTCGCCCGCCAGCCCCAATCCTGATTCTCTCTTGCTAATTCAGATCTATGTTCATAAGCTTCCTTTTGTTTGCATATCCCAACATGCTTAAGACTGTAATGGCTGATTCTGCTCTCTATCTCCATGTTTTTTTTGACAGATAATGTCAGGAATGCTTATCCATTTCTAAAAACTAGTATCTTCCGGTCCCTTATATGGTGAACTGAGAATTTCAGATCCTTTGCACCACCTTTGCATCTTCCTGTTTTGTACCTGACTCTCTTCCTCTTCCAAATGTAACTTGCATCTTCTAATTGTTAAAATTTGCAACAGGAAGCTTAATTTCCTCTTGCACAAAGGACTTAATGGTCATTGTTTCAGGACTCAACTCTCGCTAAAGCCAAAGTATATTCAAGACTCTTAATCTGGTTCCTCTTCGGTTAACGATAGAATTAATTCCTTAGAAGGAGTGCAATACAAGTTGACTCAAGAAAGATTGAGCAAGTTAGGCTTGTGTTCTCTAGTGTTTGAAAAATAAGTGGTGATCTAATTGAAACCTACAAAATACTGAAAGGCATACAAAGGTAGATGCAGATGTTTGCCCTGGTTAGGGAGCCTAGATTCAGGGGCACAAAATAAATCGCCACTTTAGAGTAAGATGAGAATTTTTTTTACTTGAGGGTTGTGAATCGGAGTCCTTGAGTAGTTTTTGAGTATGTTTAATGTCAAGATTGATAAATCAATTTCTGATTACCAATGGCACAAAAGATTATGGGGAATAGTGAAGCTGTAACACCATAAGATATAGGAAAAAGATGTCCGAAATGTCTGATCAGCCATGATCATACTAAATGGTGATAAAGCCTCACCAGGCTGAATGACCCATTCCCACTTCTATGTTCCTAAATAGTGTCGACATGGCCCTTAGGTCTGTTGTGTTGTTCAGTTAGACATTGCTGACCAATGTCACTTTCCTGGCGAACCTCATAGCCTCTTGATTTCCTTAGGGAAAGGATCATTGACCGAGCACACTCATCCCTTTTACACAGGAACAGGAGTAGGTCCTTCAGCCCCTCAAGCCTGTTCCACTATTCAGTGAGCTCATGGCCGTTCTGTGGTCGAACTCCATAACGCTACCTCTGGCCCATATTCTTAATACCGTTGCTTAACAAATGTTTATCTCTCTCAAATTTATAAGAAACAACTGATCTGGCACCAACTGCTGTTTATAGAACATAGAACAGTACAGCACAGAACAGGCCCTTCAGCCCACGATGTTGTGCTGACCATTGATCCTCATGTATGCACCCTCAAATTTCTGTGACCATATGCACGTCCAGCAGTCTCTTAAATGTCCCCAATGACCTTGCTTCCACAACTTCTGCTGGCAACGCATTCCATGCTCTCACAACTCTCTGCGTAAAGAACCTGCCTCTGACATCCCCTCTATACTTTCCTCCAACCAGCTTAAAACTATGACCCCTCGTGTTAGCCTTTTCTGCCCTGAGAAATAGTCTCTGGCTATCAACTCTATCTATGTCTCCCATTATCTTGTACACCTCAATTAGGTCCCCTCTCCTCCTCCTTTTCTCCAATCAAAAAAGTCCGAGCTCAGTCAACCCCTCTTCATAAGATAAGCCCTCCAGTCCAGGCAGCATCCTGGTAAACCTCCTCTGAACCCTCTCCAAAGCATCCACATCTTTCCTATAATAGGGTGACCAGAACGGGACGCTGTATTCCAAGTGTGGTCTAACCAAAGTTTTATAGAGCTGCAACAAGATCTCACAACTCTTAAACTCAATCCCCCTGTTAATGAAAGCCAAAACACTATATGCTTTCTTAACAACCCTATCCATTTGGGTGGCCATTTTAAGGGATCTATGTATCTGCACACCAAGATCCCTCTGTTCCTCCACACTGCCAAGAATCCTATCCTTAATCCTGTACTCAGCTTTCAAATTCGACCTTCCAAAATGCATCACCTCACATTTATCCAGGTTGAACTCCATCTGCCACCTCTCACCCCATCTCTGCATCCTGTCAATGTCCTGCTGCAGCCTACAACAGCCCTCTACACTGTCAATGACACCTCCAACCTTTGTGTCGTCTGCAAACTTGCTGACCCATCCTTCAATCCCCTCATCCAAGTCATTAATAAAAATTACAAACAGTAGAGGCCCAAGGACAGAGCCCTGTGGAACACCACTCACCACTGACTTCCAGGCAGAATATTTTCCTTCTACTACCACTCACTGTCTTCTGTTAGCCACCCAATTCTGTATCCAGGCAGCTAAGTTCCCCTGTATCCCATTCCTCCTGACCTTCTGAATGAGCCTACCATGGGGAACCTTATCAAATGCCTTGCTGAAGTCCATATACACCACATCCACAGCTCGACCCTCATCAACTTTTCTAGTCACATCCTCAAAGAACTTGATAAGGTTTGTGAGGCATGACCTGCCCCTCACAAAGCCATGTTGACTGCATTTAATCAAGCCATGCTCTTCCAGATGGTCATAAATCCTATCCCTCAGAATCCTTTCTAACACCTTGCAGACGACAGACGTGAGACTTACTGGTCTGTAATTGGCAGGGATTTCTCTATTTCCTTTCTTGAAGAGAGGAATTACATTTGCCTCTCTCCAGTCCTCAGGTACGACTCCAGTGGAGAGCGAGGATGCAAAGATCTTCACAAGTGGCGAAGCAATTGCATTTCTCGCTTCCCAAAGCAGCCGAGGACAAATCTGGTCCGGGCCTGGTGACTTGTCAATCTTAATGTTTGACAAAATTTTCAGCACATCAGCTTCCTCTATCTCTATCCATTCCAGCATGCACACCTGCTCTTCAAAGGTTTCATTCACTACAAAGTTCGTTTCTTTCGTGAAGACAGAAGCAAGAAATCTCATTAAGGGCTTCCCCTACCTCCTCAGACTCCACACACAAGTTCCCTATGCTATCCCTGATCGGCCCTACTCTTTCTTTAACCATTCTCTTATTTCTCACATAAGTGTAAAATGCCTTTGAGTTCTCCCTAATCCGTTTATGGAAGAGAGTTCTCAACATTCACCCTTTGTGTCTACAAGTACTTCCTAACAAATTACCTGAATGGTCTGGCACTCATTCCTGACTATAACTCCTCGTGCCAGAATTTACAACCAGTGGAAACAGTTTGTTTTTATTTATCCCGTCTTCTCCTGTTAATATTTTGAAGACTTTGATCAGATCACCCCTTAACCTTCTGAATGCTAGAGAAAACAGGCCCAATTTGTATAATTTCTCATAACTCAACCCTGATGTCCAGACGTCTTTCTTGTAAACCTATGTTGTACTCACTCCAGGGTTATTATAATCTTCCTAAGGTGTGGTTCCAGATCTACTTACAGTACTCTCAAGTGGGGCCTAACAAGGGTTTTGTATAACCGCAGCTTAAACTCTGCATCCCTATAGATATAAACGCCAGCACTCCATTAGCCGCCTTGACTATTCTCACCAGCTGCTCCTGGCATTTTAAAGGGCTATGCGCCTGAACCCCCAAGTCTTATTGGACCTCCACTGTATTTAACTTCATATCATCAGTAAAGTACCCCGATCTACCCTTTTTTGGTCCAAAAAGATAACCTTGTACTTGCTTATAATGAATTCCATTGCCATAGTTTTGTCTATTCACCTAATCTATCAATATCCCTTTGTAATTTTATGCCATTACATACAATGCTGCCCAACTTTGTGTCATCAGCAATTTTGGAGATTTTACTTTCAATGCCATTATCCAAGTTGTTAATAAGTAATGTGGATAATTGAGCCTCTCTTTGGTAGTGAATTACAAAGGTGCAGAACCCTTTGCATGAAGAAACTTCATTTGACCTCATTTCTAAACAGTCAATCTTTTATACTTCAGACTAAAAACCTCAGTTTTACAGTCCTTTTCCAAGGGGAAACAGCTTCTCTATATCTTCCCTGTTCAGCCCTCTCTCAGTTTTATACATTTCAGTAAGATTAGCTATTTATCATATTTCCAGAGAACAGAGGCATATTCTACTCTGTCTTTCCTTTCGGAACCACCATCTCATCCCAGGAATCACCCATTTCTGATCAAGTATATCCAGAGACCAGAACTGTATGCAGTGTTCCAGATGTGGTTTCACCAAAGCTACATATAAATGCAGCAAGAATTCCTTACACCAACCCTCTTGAAGCAAAAGCTAACAGACATATTGACTGATAATAAAATGTGAGGCTGGATGAACACAGCAGGCCCAGCAGCATCTCAGGAGCACAAAAGCTGACGTTTCGGGCCTAGACCCTTCATCAGAGAGGGGGATGGGGAGAGGGAACTGGAATAAATAGGGAGAGAGGGGGAGGCGGACCGAAGATGGAGAGTAAAGAAGATAGGTGGAGAGAGTGTAGGTGGGGAGGTAGGGAGGGGATAGGTCAGTCCAGGGAAGACGGACAGGTCAAGGAGGTGGGATGAGGTTCGTAGGTAGCTGGGGGCGCGGCGTGGGGTGGGAGGAAGGGATGGGTGAGAGGAAGAACCGGTTAGGGAGGCAGAGACAGGTTGGACTGGTTTTGGGATGCAGTGGGTGGGGGGGAAGAGCTGGGCTGGTTGTGTGGTGCAGTGGGGGGAGGGGACGAACTGGGCTGGTTTAGGGATGCAGTAGGGGAAGGGGAGATTTTGAAACTGGTGAAGTCCACATTGATACCATATGGCTGCAGCGTTCTCAGGCGGAATATGAGTTGCTGTTCCTGCAACCTTCGGGTGGCATCATTGAGGCACTGCAGGAGGCCCATGATGGACATGTCATCTAGAGAATGGGAGGGGGAGTGGAAATGGTTTGCGACTGGGAGGTGCAGTTGTTTGTTGCCAACTGAGCGGAGGTGTTCTGCAAAGCGGTCCCCAAGCCTCCGCTTGGTTTCCCCAATGTAGAGAAAGCCGCACCGGGTACAGTGGATGCAGTATACCACATTGGCAGATGTGCAGGTGAACCTCTGCTTAATGTGGAATGTCATCTTGGGGCCTGGGATGGGGGTGAGGGAGGAGGTGTGGGGACAGGTGTAGCATTTCCTGCGGTTGCAGGGGAAGGTGCCGGGTGTGGTGGGGTTGGAGGGCAGTGTGGAGCGAACAAGGGAGTCACAGAGAGAGTGGTCTCTCCGGAAAGCTGACAGGGGAGGGGATGGAAAAATGTCTTGGGTGGTGGGGTCGGATTGTAAATGGCGGAAGTGTCGGAGGATAATGCGTTGTATCCGGAGGTTGGTAGGGTGGTGTGTGAGAACGAGGGGGATCCTCTTGGGGCGGTTGTGGCGGGGGCGGGGTGTGAGGGATGTGTCGCGGGAAATGCGGGAGACGCGGTCAAGGGCGTTCTCGATCACTGTGGGGGGAAAGTTGCGGTCCTTAAAGAACTTGGACATCTGGGATGTGCGGGAGTGGAATGCCTCATCCTGGGAGCAGATGCGGCGGAGGCGGAGGAATTGGGAATAGGGGATGGAATTTTTGCAGGAGGGTGGGTGGGAGGAGGTGTATTCTAGGTAGCTGTGGGAGTCGGTGGGCTTGAAATGGACATCAGTTACAAGCTGGTTGCCTGAGATGGAGACTGAGAGGTCCAGGAAGGTGAGGGATGTGCTGGAGATTGCCCAGGTGAACTGAAGGTTGGGGTGGAAGGTGTTGGTGAAGTGGATGAACTGTTTGAGCTCCTCTGGGGAGCAAGAGGCGGCGCCGATACAGTCATCAATGTACCGGAGGAAGAGGTGGGGTTTGGGGCCTGTGTAGGTGCGGAAGAGGGACTGTTCCACGTAACCTACAAAGAGGCAGGCATAGCTGGGGCCCATGCGGGTGCCCATGGCCACCCCCTTAGTCTGCAGGAAGTGGGAGGAGTCAAAAGAGAAGTTGTTGAGTGTGAGGACGAGTTCAGCTAGGCGGATGAGAGTGTCGGTGGAGGGGGACTGGTCGGGCCTGCGGGACAGGAAGAAGCGGAGGGCCTTGAGGCCATCTCCATGCGGAATGCAGGTGTACAGGGACTGGACGTCCATGGTGAATATGAGGTGTTGGGGGCCAGGGAATTGGAAGTCCTGGAGGAGGTGGAGGGCGTGGGTGGTGTCACGGACGTAGGTGGGGAGTTCCTGGACCAAAGGGGAGAAAATGGAGTCCAGATAGGTGGAGATGAGTTCGGTGGGGCAGGAGCAGGCTGAGACGATGGGTCGACCAGGGCAGGCAGGTTTGTGGATTTTGGGAAGGAGATAGAAACGGGCCGTGCGGGGTTGGGGAACAATGAGGTTGGAGGCTGTGGGTGGGAGGTCCCCTGTGGTGATGAGGTCGTATTGACTTCTTTATTGGTGTCTGTGTCTACATGTAAACTTTGAGCTGTTGATAAGAGCACCTAAACTACTCTGAATGCTAATGTTTCTCCCCTCAATCTTTCTTGTTTATTCTACCTGTCTTATTGCAACTGTGGTCCCCTGAGAGACAGAGAGGTGCTAGAGTAATCACAGTGGCTAATCCTCCTGCCTCTGATGCAGAAGCATCTGAGGGTAAGTCCCACTCCAGGACTTAATGGCTCCAGAAGGACCCAGCTACTGGTGTAGTTAAAGCCAGACTGTTTCAGTACTTGTCGTCAACCCAGATACATGGGGCTGGTTAGCAGCAAGTATCACATCTTGAGTACAAAACCACCTGCCATATCTAAAATAATCCTTACTGGAAAGTATAATCTACCAGCATCATGGTAACCCTAAAGCATATGTGAATAGCTGAAGGAGGAAGGAAACTATGCTTTTCGGACCCTTTCTTTGCTTTTTATACTTTCTGTTCCTTGCCTGTTGTCACTGGAGTGTCCTATTGCAATTTGTCCTTTCTCAAGACTTTAAAGCTCTAGTGCTTCTCAACACTCCTCAGTCAGTCCATGTATAGTCCTCAGGCTTTGAACGTTCAACTGGTTCATTCTGCCACCTTGATATATGAAGCCTTGTTCTCCTCTTCTCAAACTTGTTGGTGTCCTGGATTATTGGCCTTCAGTTGTGGCTTCTCAATATTAAAAGGTCAAACCTTATTAGGGATTTGTAGCCAGGTAATGTACAAATTTACACCTTTCCTACTGATTTATTAATCTGCCAACTGAAGATATGGATCTTCAGCCTTCATAATGACTGTAAAATACCCATTCACAGCTATACGTTACATTTCTGTAAGTGGTATTATATATGGAAAGCAGTAGGCCATATATGTTTTACTTTGGTTACAATTTATTTAATGGAAATTACACACAATTAAAGTAATTGAATAATAAATCTTAAATGTATGATTTCAGCAAGCTGTTTTTTGGGGTATTTACACATTATCTAGATGTTGCAGCACAGAAACAGGCCAGCTGTATGGAGAGGATGTGTCCTCTTATGGCAGAACCTGGAACTAGGTGGGATCACTGTTTGAAAACTGGGAGCCGCCAGTTTAGGACAGCTTAGACAAAACTTTTCTTGAGAGTTGTGGGTATTCGGAACTCTTTCTGAAAAGGTGGTGGAAGCAGAGCTGTTGAATACTTTAAGGCAGAGGTTGATAGATTCTTGTCAATCAAGGGGTTGAAAAGTCAACAGTGAAAATGCAGATTTAAGTTTAGTAAGATCAGCCACAATGGATGGCAGGGCAGGTTCAAGGGGCTGAATGGCCTACACTTCTTTGTTCATATGTATTAGTCTAATGCAAGTGTTTATATTGCACACAAGTGTTCTTCACTCCTTTTACTTGTCTAACCAAAGCTCAATCTTTCTCCCTTATACTGATCCTCTTCCCTTCAAAGACATCTGGGCTATTTAACCCAACTACTGCCAAGTGGCAGTAAGTTCCACGTTCTAATCATAGACAAAGAATTTCTGCACTAACCTCTTTGGAGGATCAGTCTAAAATGCATTTGAAATTACCAGTAATTTCTTAACGATAATTGAAATGGTGCAAACCGTCTGAGATAAAACCAAGATTATTGATCTGTATCTGTTCTCAAATTTCCAAACTTCTGAACTGATCAGCCAAGTTGGGGACGCACGGTGGCTCAGCGGTTGGCACTGCTACCTTACAGTGCCAGGGATCTGGGTTTGATTCCAACCTCAGGCGACTGTGTGGAGTTTGCACATTCTCCCCGTGTCTGTGCAGGTTACATAGACTGGTCATGCTAAATTGCCCATAGTGTTTAGAATAGGTTGACTAGCTATGGGGGAAATGCAGGGTTACAGGGATGAGGTAGGTTTGATTGAGATGCTCTTTGAGGGCCAGTGTGTGGATTGGATGCACCAAATGACTTGCCTCCACGCTGTAGGGATTCTATTATTCTAAGTTTACATCACTGCTTTCTGTTTGTGCTCATGTCTCTAACATACACTATTCATTCTGAATTTTGTAAGGTTGAAGTTGTGGAAAAGGGCTGCAATTTTCCAAAGTGCTATGGCCTCATTGGAGCTCCACAGTATTTTCTTGTCCGTGTTTGAGAGAACTGCAAATGAATGGGAACATTGTCATGGGCTCCACGGGAAACCAATGTATATCGAGGCTGGCAAAAACAAGCAGCTTGCACACCTCTGATCGTGTAGCTCCGCTTCAAGGTGAGCAGCTACAATTCAAGAACCTAGACAGGTCTAATCAGAGATCATAAGAACTGCAGATGCTGCAGTCAGAGCTAACAGAGTGTGGAGCTGGAGGAGCATTGAAGCCCATTTCTGAAGAAGGGTCCCAGCCTGAAATGTCAACTTTCTTGCACCTCTGATGCTGCCTGGCCTGCTGTGTTCCTCCAGCTCTACACCGTGTTATCCAGATCTAATTAGATTGTGGCTGGAGGAGGACATAAAGCAATCAGATTCTTGCATTTAATACACCATTCATGCCACTTCCTTATTTATTCTTGCCGTTGAAAAAATTGGAAGGAGAGTTGTTACAGATGTCAGGCAGATATTGCCTGGTGAAATGGGCAGAAGAAATCTGAAAAAAAAGTGTGAAGAGATGCCTTTCTGAGGAATGAAAATAGAAATTGCTGGAAAAGCTCAGCAGGTCTCGCAGCTTCTGTGGATAACGTTTCAGGCCCAGTGACTCTTCCTCAGAGCATTTTTGAAGAATTGAGGTGAAGTAGTATTAATGAAAAGATATAATTATGAGGGTGATGGACTGGATACCTGGGACAGTGGATCCAGAGACACTAAGTTGAAGGTGGTAGAGCGAGCTGATGAGGCAGTTGCTAAAGCATGTAGGATTTTTGCTTTATAAATAAAGGCATTAAGTGCACAAGGTATGTCTGTAACATGAACCTTTCTAAAACATCATTTGGTTTCTGATAGAGTCTTGTGCCCAATTTCCCACTTCAAGAAAATAAAAAGAATGAAGGAGATTTTCTGGAGTGCTCAGGATGGAGGCCTTAGTTATTTGAAGAGATGAAAAAAGAAGTCAGAATCCCTCCCATTTTCCAGCCTCACCCACCAGCAAAAAGAGCAGCAGATACATGGGAGCACACCAACTGCAAGTTCCTTTCTAAGCCACACACCATCCTGGCATGGAACTATATCATTGGTCCTTCAGATGCAAATCCCAGAACTTTCTCCCTAAGGACATAGAACGTGTACATATCCCACATGGACTGCAGTAGTTCAAGGTAGTGTCTTATCACCGTCTTCTAGAGGGTAATTGTAATGTGTAATGAATAATGGACTTGGCAGCAATGTTGGAATGTGTGAAGAATGCTGAGTCTGGTGTTTGGAGGTCATGTTGCAGCTGGACTGGGCATTGGTTAGGCCACTATTGGATTGTTGAATGCAAATCTGGTCTCCCTGCTGTAGGAAAGATGTTGTAAAACTGGACAGGCTACAGAAAAGATTTTTAGATGTTACCAGGGTTGGAGGGTTTCAGCTTTAGGGAAAAGCTGTATAGGCTGGGTCTATTTTCCCTGGAGCATCAGAGGGGTAAGCTTATAGAGGTTTATAAAATCATGAAAGGCATGGATAAAGTGAATAGACAAGGACTTTTTCCGAGGGTGGAGTGAGTCCAAAACTAGAGGGGCATAGGTTTAAGGTGAGAGTGGAGAGATAATAAAAGGGACCTAAGGGGCAACTTTTTCACGCAGAGGGTGATGTGTGTATGGAATGAGCTGCCAGAGAAGGTGGTAGAGGTTATACAAGAAGATTTAAAAGGCATCAAGATAGGTATATGAATAGGAAGGGTTTGGAGGGATATGGGTCAAATGCTAAAAAATGAGGTGAGGTTCCCAATAATTCTTTAAGAGTGATGAAAACAGACTTCTTTGTAATTCTTCAAACAGGGATTGGACCTTTGCTCAATAAAGAACAGTCTCTATTTCTGAATCTCACCCAGAAAGTTTTCCCTATTTTGTAGGCATTAACTGACCTTCATAAGTTAATTTCTGAAGGTGTGAGCACAGACTCAGTCAAGTAACAGACCAATTATCATCTCAATGAATGGGACTCGAGTGGCAAGTGGCAGTCCAGCTACTTAGAGTCTAATGATTGATGGCTATAGTTAAAGCAATGTTTTTTTTCCTGGTTTGTTACATGTAAGAACGTGGCAAGGTAACATTTTGCATTGCTGACAATTTTACTGAAAACGTCAAATCTGGAAATCACCAGTGGTGTTTCTATGTATTGGTGAGCAGAGGAAATGAGTAGTTTCAGCAGTCTGTTTCCTTCTCATGTTATGAAAATAATTACTCTGATCGCTTCCCAAATACGGAGGTAGATTGTTAGCTTGTGAGTTCAGAACATAAGATTACAAGAACTTGATTAATTGGGTCAATGGGGTGAGGAGTGGCGGCTGAAGTTTAATCTGGAAATATGTGAGGTATTGCGTTTTGGTCAAACAAACAAGGGCAGGACTTATATAATTAATGGTCGGACCTTAAGTGGTGGTGGAGAACAGAGACCCAGGGGTATCAGGTATATAATTCTTTGTAGTTTGCTTCACGTATAGACAGAGTGGTTAAGATGTTTGGCACTCTTGCCTTCATTGCTTAGACCTTTGAGTATAGGAGTTGGGATTCCTGTTGAGGTTGTACAGGACTTTGGTGAAGCATCTTCTGGAGTACTGTGTGCAGTTCTAATCGCCCTGTTATAGGAAGGATATTATTAAACTAGACAGGGTTATTAAATTATTTTATTATTGTTATTTATTATTAATATTTTATTAATTATTATCAAATTAGAGAGGGTTCAGAAAAGATTTACCAGGATTTTGCAGGGAATGAAGAAGGGTTTGAGTTATAAGAAAATTATTGGTGATGCTACTTCCTGTACACTTTCAACTATTCTAAGTCATAAGAATGGTACAAAAAAATTCCACCTCCCTGCATCAATTATCTTAATAAATATGTTGTTTTGTAGAACAGAGACACCTAGGCATTCAGGTTATAGTTCTTTGAAATTTGCATCACAGTTAAAGTTGTTAAAAAGGTGTTTAGCATGTTTGCCTTCATTACTCAGCTCTTTAAAGTATAGAAGTTGGGATGTCATGCTGAGGTTGTACAGGATGTTGGTAAGGCCTCTTCAAGAGCACTGTGACAAGTTCTGATTGCCCTGTTATAGGAAGGATATGATTAAGTTGGAGAGGGTTCATAAAAGATTGACTAGTATGTTGCTGAGAATGGAGGGTTTGAGTTATAAAAATAGACTGGATAGGCTTTTCACTGAAGTATAAGAGGGTGAGGGGTGATTTTATAGAGGTTTCGAAAATCATGAGGGGCATAGGTAAAAGTTAGGGTTTCCAAACTTAGGGGGCATATTTTTAGGGTGAGAGGAGAAAGATTTAAAAAAGGACATGGGGGACAACTTTTTTTTTAAAAAGTGGTTTGTGTGTGGAATGAACTTCCAGAGGAAGTGGTGGATGTGTGTACAGTTACAATGTTTAAAAGACACTTCAATAAGTAGATGAATAAGAAATGTTGGAGGGATATAGGCCAAGTGCAGGCAGGTGGGACTAGTTTAGTTTGGGAACGTGTAAACTGAGTGGACCGAAAGGTCTGTTTCTGTGCTGTATGGCTCCATGACTCTATAAGTGGCCATTCACCTTGTGAACATGCTTTTCATTTTCATTCTGTGTTTACTATTGAAACAAAATGCTCCTTATCTGCTGCCCATCTTGCTCAACCTCCTCAGACATTCTGCCCACATCCTCTATCCTGCCTCAGGTTGTGTCTAAGTGAATCAGGGCTATGTTGTTGGATGTGGAGTGGCTTGAGAAATTATAAATAGCTGAGATAATCTTCCACCAAAACTCCTGGCCTTCCCCTTATTTGGAAAACAAGAAAAGACAGAGTGAAGGGCAAACCCAGCGCTGGAAATCGGAGTAAAACTAGAAGTGTTCGATCCACCTGAAATTATAAAGAAATATGTTTGAAATGCACCTTACCAAATCCATATTGTTCTTCCTCATCTATTCATATCTTGGAAGATTTGTATTTGCATATTTTGAAGTTTGTCATCCTCACTTCCTGTGATGTGTTTTTACTTGCATTTTGAATTTGCTACTGTAAAGGCTCAATTTCAAATTTTCCATTAGTTACACAACACTATTACAGCTTCTGGCCAATAGATGGAGCTTTCTTGAAAATACTATGTGAGGTTCTCACCATTCCCTTTCAAGAGTGAGTTTCCAGAAGTAAATTGTTAACTCGCCTCTTATCCTGTGAAACACGGTGAATCTGTGTCCACTAGGGGACTGATATTGAACATAGAACAATTTATCACAGTACAGGCCCTTTGGCCCACGATGTTGTGCTGACTTATTATCTTACACTAAGGTCAAACTAACCTGCGTACCCTACATTATACCGTCATCCATGTGCCTATCCAAGAGTCTCTTAAATGTCCCTAAGTATCTGACTCCACTACCACCACTGGCATCGCATTCCATGACCCATCACTCTCTTTTAAAGAACTTACCTCTGACATCTCCCCTATAACTTTGTCCAATCACATTAAAATTATGTCCCTTTGTGATAGTCAATTCCACCCTGGGAAAAGGTTTCTGGTTATCCACTTTATCTATGCCTCTCATCATCTTTTATACCTCTATCAAGCCACCTCTCATCCTTCTTCGCCCCAGTGAGAAAAGCCCTAGCTCCTTCAACCTTTCCTCATAAGACCTGCCCTCCAGTCCAGGCAGCATCCTGGTAAATTTCTTCTGCAGCCTGTCTAAAGCTTCCATATCCTTCCTATAATGAGACCATAACTGAACATGATATTCTAAGTGTGGTCTGACCAGGGTTGTACAGAGCTGCAGCATAACCTCAGGACCTTAAACTCAATCCCCCTGCCAATGAAAGCTAACACACCATACGTCTTCTTTACAACTCTATCAACTTGGGTGGCAACTTTGATGGATCTATCGATGTGGACCCCAAAGCCTGACCATCTTCGACAAGGCAAAAGTCAGGAGCGTGGGGGAGAACCACTTGCCTGGATGCATGTAGTTTGAACATCACTCCAGAATCCAGTCCCTTTCGCTACCACATTCCTATTTCTTCCTTCCACTTGCATGGGGTCCCTCATTCATTCTCCTTGCAGTCCTCCCTCTCCTCGCAGTCCTCCCTCTCCTCAAACACAATCCCTGGGCCCTCATACCTGCACTCTCACCCTCTTAAAGTTTATAGAGGTCCACAGCACGGAACCAGGCCCTTCAGCCCAGATTTTAGCTTAGCTGGCTGGTCGGTTGATTTGCAAAGCACTGTGATGCCAACAGCATGGGTTCAATTCCCATCACTGGCTGGGGTGACCACGAAGGGCTCTCTTTCTCAACCTCTCACCTCACCTGAGCCTTGGTGACCGTCAGGGTAAGAAATCACAAGTTGTCTCTCTCTCTCTCTAATGAGACAGCAACCCTATGGTCTGTTACAACAACGACGGCTTGTCTTGATCGTATTCAACTTATGAAAATTTCCTACTCTTTACAACCTATTGTAACTTTTTAAAAAAAAGATTATTCACCAATCAGCTGCTTTCCATGTTCTTGCATCACATTTGGTTGGTGACATCTCTCCATCACTGATCTCACAGCAGGTTGGTCTCTCCGTCCATGCTTTATATCCTTTCCCACTCACCTCTTGAACTGGAGACTTTATTTCTTTGCAGCATACTTTAGTTAAAACGTCTCCAGTCCCCCTCTGCTCCAAACTCCACAAGACACTAGTCAGGCTACAGCTGGAATACTGTGAACAGTTTTGGGCTATGTCTCTGAAGAACGATATGATGGGCATTGGAAGCAGTCCAAGAAGGTTCACGAGGTTAATACTAGGCGTGAAGGTAACTGGCTTATGAGCAGATGTTGAGTATCTGGGCCTGTATGTATTGTAATATAGAAGAATAAAGAGGTGGCCTTACTGAAACATAGAAGATTCCTGGGGGATTTGACAGGGTAGATGTGAAATGTTTCCCATTGTAGGAGAGTCTAGGACCAGAGAGCACAATCTCAGATTAAGGGGACATAAAATTAAGACGGAGACAAAGATAAATCTCTTCCCTCAAAAGGTTGTCAATCTGGAATTCTTCACCACTGAGGGCTGGTGAGGCTGGATCATTAAATATATTCAAGGCAGAAACAGATAAGTATTTATCAGTAAGGAAACCAAAGATTTCCTTACTTTTATCAGATCAGCCATAATCTCAGGTGGAGCAGATTCAATGGGCTGAATGGCCTACTTCAGCTCCTACTTCCTCTGGCCTACCCACTCAGCCTTTGCCTCACTCAGATGAAATCTGACCACGCCCCTTTACTGACCATTATCAAAACGGTCCTCCACTGAAACACTTTCTGGTGAGTAAGTTTGAAGATGACACCAAAGTTGGAGGTGTGGTGGACAGCAAAGAAGATTACCTCAGAGCACAACAGGATCTTGATCAGATGGACCAGTGGGCCAAAGAGTGGCAGATGGAGTCTGATTTAGATAGATGCGAGGTACTGCATTTTGGAAAGGCAAATCAGTGCAGGACTTCTACACTTAATGGTAAGGTCGTGAAGAGTGCTGTTGAACAAAGAAGCCTTGGAGTGCAGGTTCATAGTTCCTTGAAAGTAGAGTTATAGATAGATAGGATACTGGAGGCGGCATTTGGTATGCTTGCCTTTATTAATCAGTGCATTGAGTGTAGGAGTTGGGAGGTCATGTTGCAGCTATACAGGACATTGGTTAGGCCACTGTTGGAAAACTGTGTGCAATTCTGGTGTCCCTGGTACAGGGAGCATGTTGCTAAACTTGAAAGGGTTCAGAAAAGATTTACAAGGTTGTTGGCTAGGTTAGAAGGTATTGAGCTATCAGGAGAGGCTGAACAGACTTGGGCTATTTTCCCTGCAGCATTGGAAGCTGAGGGATGACCATATAGAGATTGATAAAATCATGACAGTGTAAATAGACAAGGTCTTTTTCGTCACACTCCTGACTTACACTTCGGAGATGGTGGACAAACTTTGGAGAGTCAGGACGTGAGTTACTCGCTGCAGGATTCCCAGCCTCAGACTGGATTTTGTAGCCACAGCACTTGGATGATGAGTCCAGTTCAAGTTCAAGTTCTGATTAATAGCAAACTCCAGGATATTGATAGTGGGTGGGGGGGCGCAGTTAGTGACCATGTATAGCATCGACCAGTGCTGGATAATTAAACAATTCACTGGAGGGGGGACTTAGGACAAATATCCCCATCCAGCTCCCCTGCAAAAGACAAAAGTTGAAACATTCGCAATCTCCAGCCTTTAATGCTAAGGGGATGATCTATCTTGGCCTCTCCCTACAGTCCTCAGCATCATAGATACCAGTCTTCAACCAATTCAATTCACTCTACAGGACCTGGAAAGCGCTGAGGCAACAGACACAGTAAAGGATATGAAGCCTGACAGTATTCTGGCAACTGTCCTGAGGACTTGTGCTCCAGAAACAGCTATACCTTTTGCAAAACTGTTCCAGTGCAGCTACAACACTGGCATCTGTCAATGTGGAGAATTGCCCAAGTGCACAAAGGGCAACAAGAATCGAATGCGACCAATTAGTGTCCCCAAAGGTCAACTCTCAAGCCAAATGATAGAAACAACTGTCAACGAGGTTATCTGGTAGCATTTACAAAGGAATAACCAATTCACTGCAACTCATTTTTCTTTCCACCATGGTCATTCAGCTTCTGAACTCATTACAGCCATTGTTCACATGTGGACAAACAGCTGAACACCAGAGGTCAGGTGAGAGTGACAACCCTTGAATTCAACGCAGCATTTCACCAATGATAGCACAAAGGACCCCCAGCAAAATTGGAAACAATGGATATTAGGAGCAAAATCCCCTATTGATTGGAGTCCTATCAACCACAAAAGATGATCTTGTAGTTGTTGGTGGTCAATTACCTCAGTATCAGAACTTCACTACAGGAGTTTTCAGGTAGTATCCTAGTCTAACCATGCTAAGCTGCTTTTCCCCCCCAACGATGTTATCAGATATAGGATATCCGTTGACGATTGCAGTGTAGCATCACTGACGCTCTAACCATGGTAGTCCATCTCCAAATGCAGTCAGGCAGTTCTAAGAAAGGGTTTCTGCCTGAAACATGAATTTTCCTGCTCCTCGGATGCTGTCTGACCAACTCCACATTTATTGAGCAAAAACAAAAGTTGTTGGAAAAGCTCAGCAGGTCTGGTAGCATCTGTGAGGCAAAAGAGAGTTAAAGTCTTGGGTCCGGTGACCCTTCCTCAGAACTGATGGTGGCTGGCAAAACATCAATTTATTTGCAGAAAATGAGGCTTAAATGACAGGATACAGCCTCAAGAAAGAGAAGGGCAGTCGGACAAAGGAGTTGCTAATGATCAGGCTGGGAGGGTGAATAGTTGTTAATGGGGACTATTAGTGAGTAACAACAGGTGGCATGTAATGGCAGGCTGTGATGAGGCCTGGTGTGTGGGGTGAGGAGCTGGGTCAGGGGCAGTTTAGGCCCCAAAATTATTGAACTTTATATTGGGTCCGGAGGGCTGCAGGGTCCCCAAGCAGAAAGTGAGGTGTTGTTCTTCCAACTTGCATGGAGCTTCGCTGGAACGCTGCAGCGAGCCTGAGAAAGAGATATTGGCCAGGGAACAGGGTGGTGTGCTGAAGTGGCAGGTGACAGGTAGCTCAGGGTCTTTTTTGTGAGCAGAAGGCAGATGCTCTGCAAAGTGGTCACCCAGTCTACACTTCGTTTGCCCAGCGTAGAAACCACCACATTGTGAGCAGGGAATGCAGTAGGCGAGATTCTTGGAAGTGTAGCTGAAGTGCTACTTCACCTGGAAGGTATGTTTGGGCCCTTGGATACTGGGAAGGGAGGAGGTAAATGAAGTGTTGCACCTTCGCTGGTTACAGGGGAAAGTGCTGTAGGACTGTGTTGGGGGTGGAGGGAGTGTGGATAGGGTGTCCCAGAAGGAATGATCCCGGCGGACAAGGGAGGGGAATGTGTCTGGGGGTGGCATCTCAGTGGAGGTGGGAGAAATGGAGTCTGATGATCTTCTGGATGTGGATGCTGGAGGGATGCTAGGTAAAGACAATGGGAGAGAACAGAGGTGTTGAGGGCCAAAAAGTGTGACAGATGGGTTGGACCCGGTTGGAGGGCCACACATTGGTCAGCTGCTTCCATTTCACATTCAGCCCCTTGAGTCTGTTCCACCATCCAGTGAAATCGCAGCAGATTGGCTTGTTTTGAATTCCATATTCTCATTAACCTTGAAACTTTTATTCCCTTGTCTAACGAAAATATATCCTTGTTCTTTATGACTGAACCTCTTATCAGGGGGAAGATATTTTGCTTTCCAGTTACTCAATGTTCTAAACATTCATTAAACTTTGGCAGGCTTTCCACAAAAAAATGATCAAACGTAACATTTCGGAGTTACAAGCAATCAAAACTAATAATCATGAGGTTTTCATTATTTTAGTTTCATGGTTTGGATCAGGTTCTTTTGTGACCATGAAAGAAATATGCATACAAACCACAAACAGTTGATATTAACTGCCTGTTAGCACCAAAATGTAATTAAGATCAGTGAAAAATTGAAAAGAACCTAGCCTCTTCCTGTTGCATATCAGTTACTGCCACCAAATGGCAGAACAGATACAGTCTCACTGTACATATAAAAATGAGACAGCTAACCTCAAGCATCAATGATGATTTTCTAAAATGCAATGTTTTGAGGCATTGTTGCACTAGTAACTACCAGTCTGATAGGGAAGTTTGGAGGTTGCAGACTAGCCTGCACAGTCAGCCCTTACAGTCCAAAAATCTTCAATTGGAGTTCATGTTTCCTTACTGCAGGCTTATGTTGCTCAAATGATGAGATGTGAGGCTTGAAAAGGAGTTTATTTAAAGCTTTGTTACGTTTTTTGGGAGAGCGGAAGCCAAGACATCAAAGCCAGTCAGCATCATCTACTTGAGAATGAAAGTGACAAGAAGTCCCAAAGCTTGTGTGTTGGTCAACATTTACCTCTTCAGCCCTTGCAAATCAAAAAGGCCTCAATGACCTTACCTGAAAAACCCTAAAAGCATCTTTTTCCTGGAAGAAAAATCCCCCTTCCATAAGTAATCTTCCACTTGTGGGGGAAATCTAGAGTAAAGGCGTTACCTATCTTACGCTGAAGGTAAAAATTGTCAGCAAATCTTGTTGAACCTTTGGAACTCTGGCCCCAGAACTGCAGAGGCCAAGTCATTGAAGATAGAGCTACAGATTCTTGAACAATTGGGCAAACATTTTCTCCCACTTAAGATGCCTGTTTTGTAGTTTGGAAATGGTTGTGATGTCCAAGTAAGAACCATGAAGGAGTTGGGAAGGTGAAAGGAGGTGAATTGATAACATGAAAGGGCGATGTTGTCTGCGCGTGCAGGACCCATTTGTTTTTAAAACTTAGATGGAGCTCCACAGAAGCCATTGCTTGGAGGTCATGACCCCAAACAAACATTCAGCTCATGAACTTGCTCAAGATCCTGACTGCCACTTCAGCATAGCCCACCACTGAAGAATTGAGTAGGGTAAACTGACAGGAATGCAGAATACTTTTGGCTCAACATATTCACAACCTTCCGCAAGTTATGATAGGATATTGGAAATGATTCATTCAGGAATGAAACTACATAGAACATTACAGCACAGTACAGGCCCTTCGGCCCTCAATCTTGTGCCGACCTGTCATACCGATCTCAAGCCCATCTAACCTACACTATTCCATATATGTCCATATGCTTATCCAATGACGACTTAAATGTACCTAAAGTTGGCGAATCTACTACCGTTGCAAACTAGATTAGAACAAGCCTAAAAATCTGCTTTCACAAGCGAATTTGTCAGCTGTTTGGTGACGGTAAAAGGGTTTCAACTGATTTGATCAAGGCTCCTTAGTTTTGAACATCCATAGCAAATATTAGAACATAGAACATAGAACAGTACAGCACAGAACAGGCCCTTCAGCCCACAATGTTGTGCCGACCATTGATCCTCATGGATGCACCCTCAAATTTCTGTGACCATATGCATGTCCAGCAGTCTCTTAAATGACCCCAATGACCTTGCTTCCACAACTGCTGCCGGCAACGCATTCCATGCTCTCACAACTCTCTGCGTAAAGAACCTGCCTCTGACATCCCCTCTATACTTTCCACCAACCAGCTTAAAACTATGACCCCTCGTGCTAGCCATTTCTGCCCTGGGAAATAGTCTCTGGCTATCGACTCTATCTATGCCTCTCATTATCTTGTATACCTCAATTAGGTCCCCTCTCCTCCTCCTTTTCTCCAATGAAAAGAGACCGAGCTCAGTCAACCTCTCTTCATAAGATAAGCCCTCCAGTCCAGGCAGCATCCTGGTAAACCTCCTCTGAACCCTCTCCAAAGCATCCACATCTTTCCTATAATAGGGCGCCCAGAACTGGACGCAGTATTCCAAGTGCGGTCTAACCAAAGTTTTATAGAGCTGCAACAAGATCTCACGACTCTTAAACTCAATCCCCCTGTTAATGAAAGCCAAAACACCATATGCTTTCTTAACAACCCTGTCCACTTGGGTGGCCATTTTAAGGGATCTATGTATCTGCACACCAAGATCCCTCTGTTCCTCCACGCTGCCAAGAATCCTATCCTTAATCCTGTACTCAGCTTTCAAATTCGACCTTCCAAAATGCATCACTTCGCATTTATCCAGGTTGAACTCCATCTGCCACCTCTCAGCCCATCTCTGCATCCTGTCAATGTCCCGCTGCAGCCTACAACAGCCCTCTACACTGTCAACGACACCTCCGACCTTTGTGTCGTCTGCAAACTTGCTGACCCATCCTTCAATTCCCTCGTCCAAGTCATTAATAAAAATTACAAACAGTAGAGGCCCAAGGACAGAGCCCTGTGGAACCCCACTCACCACTGACTTCCAGGCAGAATATTTTCCTTCTACTACCACTCGCTGTCTTCTGTTGGCCAGCCAATTCTGTATCCAAGCAGCTAAGTTCCCCTGTATCCCATTCCTCCTGACCTTCTGAATGAGCCTTCCATGGGGAACCTTATCAAATGCCTTACTGAAGTCCATATACACCACATCCACAGCTTGACCCTCATCAACCTTACTAGTCACATCCTCAAAAAACTCGATAAGGTTTGTAAGGCATGACCTACCCCTCACAAAGCCGTGTTGACTGTATTTGATCAAGCCATGCTCTTCCAGATGGTCATAAATCTTATCCCTCAGAATCCTTTCTAACACCTTGCAGACGACAGACGTGAGACTTACCGGTCTATAATTGCCGGGGATTTCCCTATTTCCTTTCTTGAAGAGAGGAATTACATTTGCCTCTCTCCAGTCCTCAGGTACGACTCCAGTGGAGAGCGAGGATGCAAAGATCTTCGCAAGTGGCGAAGCAATTGCATTTCTCGCTTCCCAAAGCAGCCGAGGACAAATCTGATCCGGGCCTGGCGACTTGTCAATCTTAATGTTTGACAAAATTTTCAGTACATCAGCTTCCTCTATCTCTATCCGTTCCAGCATGCACACCTGCTCTTCAAAGGTTTCATTCACTACACAGGTCGTTTCTTTCGTAAAGACAGAAGCAAAAAACTCATTTAGGGCTTCCCCTACCTCCTCAGGCTCCACACACAAGTTCCCTATGCTATCCCTGATCGGCCCTACTCTTTCTTTGACCATTCTCTTATTCCTCACGTAAGTGTAAAATGCCTTTGTGTTTTCCCGGATTCCTTCTGCCAAGCCTTTCTCGTGCCCCCTCCTGGCTCTCCTCAGACCATTTTTGAGCTCCTTCCTTGCCTGCATGTAATCCTCTCTAGCTGAACTTGACCCTAGCTTCCTCCACCTTATGTAAGCTACCTTCTTCCTTTTCACTAGAAGCTCCACCGCTCTCGTCATCCAAGGTTCCTTTATCTTACCCCGTCTTGCCTGTCTCAGAGGGACATATTTACTCATCACTCCCAACAACTGTTCCTTAAACAATCTCCACATGTCTATAGTTCCCTTACCATGGAAAAACTGCTCCCAGTCCATGCTTCCTAACTCGTGTCTAATCGCATCATAGTTTCCTCTTCCCCAATTAAATATCCTCCCATTCTGCCTAATCCTCTCCTTCTCCATAGCTATGTAGAATGAGAGAGTGTTATGGTCACTATCACCAAAATGCTCTCCCACCACAAGATCTGATACCTGCCCCGGCTCGTTTCCGAGCACCAAGTCTAGAATGGCCTCTCCCCTCGTCGGCCTGTCAACGTACTGCGTTAGGAAACCCTCCTGAACACACCTTACAAAAACAGCTCCATTCAAATCTTCTGCTCGAAGGAGGTTCCAATCAATATTAGGAAAGTTAAAGTCACCCATTACAACAACCCTACTGCGTCCACACTTTTCCAAAATCTGTCGACCTATGCTTTCTACAATCTCCCTGCTGCTATTGGGGGGCCTGTAGTAAACCCCTAACGAGGTGACTACTCCCTTGCTGTTCCTAATTTCCACCCATACTGACTCAGTAGGCAGATCTTCCTCGACAATGGAAGCTTCTGTAGCTGTGATACCCTCTCTGATTAGTAGTGCTACACCCCCTCCTCTTTTTCCCCCCTCCCTATTCTTTTTAAATGTTCTAAACCCTGGAATATCCAGCAACCATTCCAGCCCATGAGAAACCCATGTCTCTGTTATGGCCACAACATCATAGCACCAGGTACTGATCCATGCTCTAAGTTCATCACTTTTATTCCTGATACTCCTTGCATTAAAGCAAACACACTTTAACCGATCCCTTGGTTCCTTCCCAGGAAAATCCTTCCCACTAGCTGGTCTACCTCTTGCTACTGCCTCACCTGCATCAACGCTCACCTCTGGTATACAGCTCAGGTTCCCACCCCCCTGCCATACTAGTTTAAACCCTCTCGAACTACTCGAGCAAACCTTCCACCCAGGACATTGGTCCCCTTCCAGTTCAGATGCAACCCGTCCTTCTTGTACAGGTCCCACCTTCCCCAGAAGGCATCCCAATTATCAACATATCTGAAACCCTCCCTCCTACACCAGCTGCGTAGCCACGTGTTCAGCTGCGCCCGCTCCCTGTTCCTCACCTCGCTATCTCGTGGCACCGGTAGTAAACCAGAGAACACTACTCTGTTCGTCCTGCTCTGCAGCTTCCATCCTAACTCCCTGAAATCACTTTTTATATCCTCAAACCTATTTCTGGCTATATCATTTGTGCCAATATGTAACACGATTTCTGGCTGTTCACCCTCCCCTTTCAGAACTTTATACACCCGATCGGAGACGTCCCGGACCCTGGCACCAGGGAGGCAACATACCTTCCGGGAATCCCGATCTTGCCCACAAAATCTCCTGTCGATTCCCCTAACTATCGAGTCCCCTACCACGAGTACTTTTCTATTCTGCCCCCTTCCCTTCTTTGCCACAGTGTCAGGCTCAGTGCCAGAGAACTGACTACTATGGCTTTCCTCTGGTAGGTCAACCCCCCCAGCAGTATCCAAAACGGTATTGTCTTCACCTTTTCTGCAATTCAAATAATCTCAATTTCTCCAGTCATTCAATCTACCTGTCACATCCAACATTTCAGTGCTGAACCGAGGAAAGGTAGTGCTGTCAAACATGCAGTTTTTCCACTGAGATTTTAAACTGATATCCGACCTGCCTGTTGGAATAGATGTAAAACAGTTCATCGCCATATCTGAAAGAATTAAAGTCATTCCCAGTGTCCTGGCCAATATTTACCCTTTAAATCAACATCATGGAACTGATTATCATTATATTGTTGTTTATGGGATCTAACTGTGTACATCTGGCCGTTATTTCCTGACAGTAACAGGGAACACACTTCAAAAACCTCTGTGAAAGTGTGTGGAGACATCCAGTGGCAATAAAACATGTCTTGTTTTGTACCATTTAGTAAATCTTTGCAGCACTGTCTCCAAGTTTGTACATCCTTTGTAAAGCTAATCTGCAAAAGAAATAGTTAACTTTGTACTTGTTTTATGGTATCAATACACAGAGTTAATAGGGTATAGAGGAGGTGGGGCAGTCATCGTTGGAGTAATGGCTGTGATCAAATCGGTCATGACTTTCTTGAATGGCTTGTTCCTGCTTTATGTTTTGATGAATTCATTTTTTTGGGTATACATTTTGAGCTGTAAGAATCAAATCTGCATAAACCATAATAATCAGAAAATAGACAGTTTTAACAATTCCACTGCCAGTTGCCACGTTTATTCTGCTAAGCAATAGGACTACTCTTCTGTGGAAGGGTCGCTGGACCCAAAATGTTAACTGATTTCTTTTCACAGATGCTGCCAAACCTGCTGAGCTTTTCCAGCAATTTGTTTTTGTTTTAGATTTCCAGCATCCGTAGTTATTTCGTTCTTGTGTGTTTAGGACCACAACTACCTTCCTTTGTGCCAAGTATGACTCCAACCCTTTCCTGTCAGGCCTTCCAATTTTCTCAAGTGATTCTCTTCCGAAAACCATATTGAACAGGATTCCAACCTATTTTCTGGTGCCAAGAATTACATAAACCTTGGTTCAGTTTGGTCGAACAATTAAGTAACTGGATTGCCATACACAAGAAAGTCAAAATTAATACAAATTATCTTAATCCAGTAAAATATAACATGTTACACAAAAGGATGAGTGACTACTTCATGTTTAGTGATGACAGTGCAACCTTTATAAAACATTCCTCGGTCAAGGACAGGTTTGGATGACAGGGAGTGCAATTTTGCTCGTAATCCTATCTGATCAGTTATTACTCTCTCCAAAGCCAGGTGAAAACTACTCACGTTAGAGGCCTGAGTGTGTGTCTGGGAGCTGCAGGTCAGAATACTTGCAGGTAATCTGATACGTTCGGAGAAATGTGTCTTTCTCGAGTCCCTTTGTTCAACCTACCACCTGGTGCAATTCAAGTCTATAAACTAGAACCAGGAGGAAAGTATTATTGGCAATATTTTAAAAACACAAAGAGGCAATGTTATTGGCAAATATAACCTTTTAGGAAGAGAGGAATTCTCACTGGTTAGTTATACAGTCAAGCTGAGTCAACAAGATGGGTGCTGACTTTCAAAAGACTGACCACTCATTAGTTCCCCTCCATTCAAAAGTCAGCTACCTGCTGTCCTCACGACACACTGGTAGGCTTAATTGGAAGCAAGAAGCACACCACTACTTATTGGAAGAATCCCTATCTGTTATGACTAATTGGCTTTACGGACCACACACTTCAACCAATCAGGGATGTATCAGTGCAATATGATTTATACCTGCAACACCTCCACTGGTTGAAGAATGCAAATACAGCATGACTTGTTTACTTATGCAACTGACATAGGATATATGGCACACAAAGAGGTCATTAAACCCGACTAATCCTTGCTGGCGCTTCTGCTCAATGCATTTTTTAAAAATGCCTTCATTCAAGGGATGAGAGTGCCGCTGGCTAGTCTAACATTTACTGATCATTCCTGGGTGCCCAGAAGACAATAAAGAGTCAACCAAATTGCTGTGCATTTGGAGCCACATGTAGGCATAAACATTCTTATATCCATATTTTAATAATGAAAACAAACAAATAAGGACCAAATATAGATAACCTATGGTCTTATGACATAAAGGGAGGATCGAACTACATCAGTCTGATCTGGTCTGTACCAGAAGATTACACCTGGCCTCAACTCCCAAGGGAATATCAACTAGAGCTGCACCCATATCTGGTTTCTTAAGATCAACCATCGTTTCCTCCCATTAATGGAGTCAAAGAGTGATTTATACTGGAGACCATGAGAATTAACAGAGTACATCAGCAATTTCAAGCAAAAATATATTTATTTCAGCGACAAATGCTGCAGCTGCTTACAGTCAAACACAATCGATTGGACCTGATAAGACAAAGCAGCAATCAAGCAATCACAAAATGTGGAGTTATCAGCATGCCGCGATTTACAACATTATCAGACCATACAGTGTAGGCAACAGAGAAGCTCCTTACATTTAGCTTGTTTCATTTACCAAGAGAAGAAACTGCCTGTGGACATAACTTGGAACTGGCTGCTCTCACCCAACAGAATGGGACAGTTTTAGGCTCTTAAAACCTACGGATGGCTGACTTGGGTCACTTAAAACAGAAACCTCCCCCAACCCCCAAAACCATTCTCTTCTCCCTCCCAACTTCAGCTAGTTCTTGGATCAGACAAATATTTTAAGACATGAGAGTAGATCGCCCTTATTTCAACAGAAAAACAAATACCAAAGTCAATTCATGTTCTAAGATCAGAGAAGCATTCAGACCAAAGCCCTAAAACGGTTGTACATTTTAATATACAAAAGAAGGCACTTTTCCAGAACTATAAATTTGATTTAGAAAGATGCACATTTTGGATCTCAAATTGGACAGGGAGCAGAACCACCTTCTCTACAATTTAAGGATCATGAAAGAATGGGGAAAAATTTGAGTACACCAAAAAAGTCCTTACCTACATACCAACTATATATAATGATAAAGTATTCACATTAAATATGATCTTACAAACTATTTCCCTGATTAAAATACAAAATTAAATTGTTGGATGGCTTTTTACTATATCCTTGCCTTCTTGGGTCACATGGAGGAATGAACTAGGCTTTTAGCAACACCATGGAATTAAAGGTTTCTTCAAAAGCAATTACAGAAAGATCAATTCTGTAAAATCCATTGTTTGTAAGACAAATGAAGTGTTGGAATGGTCAGACTCTCAGCTGGAATTAACAGCAAGACACTTAAAAAGGTAGAGATTCGAATTTTGTCCATTTCACATGCCCATCCGGATACTCTGAATAATCTGGAAGATAGCTGCGGGGAGGGGGCGAAGAGACAAAAAAATATTGTCAGTTTAAAAAATCAAATTAAAAGCAAATGACAATCTTGGAAAGTTTATAGTCACCAGAGCTGTTTTTGTATTTAAAAAGCAAGGTTACACAAGAACAAACACGAGCAGAGAATCTACTTGAAGGAATCCTGGGGCTGTAAGGAAACTGAATTAATTAACAAATTTTAAAATGAGAAAGCTGGTACAGCTTTAGTTTGAACACTAATCCAATATTTTCAGTGTTGGAACGAACTAAGTTAAATCATAACTGCCAAAGCAGGTTTAACTTAAGACATTGAAACTGGGGCCATGCACAACTAACATTTAGAAAGCTGTCACTGTGTTAAACAACTGTTGGAGCAGAGAGGAAGTGTATGCTGTTTAAGTTAATGGCCATCTGCTGATTTGCTTATCAAAATGATTTAAAATAGATTTCCGAGTTTGAGGAGGGAAATGAAATGGGTAGCCATGAAATGCAGAATTGTCTGGTGGACTTGTATGAGATGCACATCAAGCAAGCTAAAAATATCTAGCACGTTATCCTCCAGGAATCATTGGAGAAACAAGATGTTGTTACTCCATGTAATATCTACAAAATAAAAACTGAGTTTTCCAATGTCAGTTATGTCTTTAGACCCTGTAAAACTACAACATGGAGTAGTGATTATTGGTTATTAACACAAAATGAATCTATGTACAGTTTGCGTCTTTAAAGAGAAGTCATGAATGTGGCACTGAAAGGAACCCTTTTGCCAAATCATCTCTGGTGTAAAAGGCTTCAAAATGACCAATTTCTGCACCAAATGGTGCATTGTCTTCATATGATGAAGATGGGAACCAAAGCTAAATACCGGAGGACGCATGAGTCAGATTTGAAGCATTCTTTACTACTGATGTTCTGTTGATGGGCAATATTGTCATACCTGGTTGGTTTGCCAAGCTGACTGCTTTTCATGCAAATGTTTTGATTCCCTTCTGGCTGATATTGTCAGTGCTGCCTAGCCTCCGTTGAAGTGCTCTTGTACTGTCCTGCTCTGAATTTACATGGTCCAGTTTGTCATGGTGGGCATGCTGATTTCCATTTTGTACCATAGAGGTATGTAGATGGAGTCCATCTCAACATGCTTCTTTACCGCATCAGTGGTTGATAGCCAGGCCTCCAGAAATTCTCATGCTTGTCTTTGTTTTGCTTGTCCTAGTACTGTAACTTTGTCCCAGTTAAACTGATGTTCTTCTATGTTGGAATAGATTGAAATGAGGGAAAGTTGGCTGTGCTGTTTTGCTGCGAGTTGGTGTTTATGTATCCTGGTGGCAAATTTCCTGCCTGTCTGTCCTATGTCATGTTTCTTGTAGTTGCTGCACAGTATTTTATAATATCACATTTGTCCTGCTCATTGTTGGTCTGGGGGTCTTACACTTTTAAGCATAACTAGTGAAATGTGGTCAAGTTTGTGTGCTATCCTTATTCCAAGAGATCGGAGGAGTCTTGAAGTCACTGGACCCGAAGTATTAACTGATTTTTTTTCTTCACAGATGCTGCCAGACCTGCTGAGCATTTCCATTTTTTCTGACGAAGGGTCTGGGGCCGAAATGTCAGCCTTCCTGCTCCTCTGATGCTGCTTGGCCTGCTGTGTTCATCCAGCTCTACACCTTGTTATCAGAGCTTTTCCAGCAACTTGTTTTCATTCCTGATTTACAGCATCCACAGTTCTTTTGTTTGTTATTGTTGTCAGTTCTGTATTTCTAAGGTGGCCAGTGTGTTGGGGTGTGCAACGTTTTCTTGGTGCTGTTTATTTGCGAGGCATTGGCTGAGGAAGTTGTTGGGGTGCACACTGTTTGTAAAGACTTTGTATAGGTGTTCCTCTCTGTTTTACTAAGGGTCCAGGGTGTTGCGGTGAGTTATTGATAAGTTAATGTTGACTGCCACTGTCAACAATGGTGGTGTACAAATACATAGAAGGATGAGCACTACAAACATCCCTATCTTATATAATAGGGGAGTCCAAAACATCAGTGCAAAAGACAAGGCTGAACACTTTCATCTAACTTCAGCCAGAGGTACTATATGGATGATCCATCTCAATGCCCTCCTCAAGTGTCTAGCACCATAGATTTTTGTCTTAAGCTTACTCAATTCATTACAGGTGATAAAGATGAAGGCACTAGCAATGGCTCTGACAACATTCCCACCATGAGCACTGAAGCCTGGTGTTCCAGAACAAGCAAGGTCTCCACCCAAGATGCTCCAATACAGATACAATACTGGCAATATGCAAAGTTGCTCAGCTATGTCCCAAACACAAAACAGCAGGAAAAGACTATGCCAATTACAACCCCCTCAGTCTACTCTTACTCAAAACAACGCAAGAGGTTGTTGACAGTGCTACTGTCAGCAAGTGCAAGGAAATAACCTGCTCATCGACACTCAGTTTGACAAGGCTCCTCAGTTCGAGATTCCATTAGCACCTTGGTCCAACTTTGACAAAATAGCTGAACTCCAGAGGGGATGTGAGAGGGACTGCTCTTGAGTATTCAAAGGAATACGGCAAAGAAAATCAAGCAAAATTGCATAGAAACAGGGGAGAAAGGTCTGGATGGAATGGTTGGAGTCATATCTAGCATTAAAGAAAGATGGTTATAGTTGTTAGGAGGTCAATCATCCAAAGATATCACTACAAGAGTTCCTCAGGTTAGTGTCCTGGGTCCAGTCATCTTCAAATGTTTCGTCATTGACTCTCCCTCCATCACAAGGTTCCACCACCTTCAGCACCATTCATGGCTTCTCAGATTCAGATCGCCCATATTCAGATGCAGCAAGATGTGGACAATAGCCACACTTAGGCCGTTAAGTGAAAAGTCACATTTGTGCCAGACAACAATCATCTCCAGCAGAGAATTTAACCATTGTCTCCTGCTGTTCAATGACATTAGCCTCGCTGAATCCGCCATTACCAATATCCTGGGGTTACCGCTGCCAAAAACTGATCGAGATGAGTCATAGAAACAAGTTAATTCTATGGATGTTGGAAATCTGAAAAATAGACAAAAATTCTGGAGAATCTCAGCAGGTCTGGTCGTATCTATGAAGACTGAAAAAGAAAGTATGGTATGATAATTCTTCAGAACTAAAAGATTTATAAATGAAAAATGAGCCTCATATATGGTAGCTTCTGACCTGCTTTTGTAGCCATGAATTGGGAGGCAGGTAGCTCACCTCCTGTCTCCTCAATACCTATGCACTATCTCCAAGGCAGAAGAAATATATGTTTGATGAAATTGTCTCCAATTTCTTGAATAAGTGCAGCTAGAACAACATTCAAAATCTCACACCATTAAGCACAATACACAGCCCATTTGATTGGGACTGTATAAACTGCCTTCAACACTTACTGATTTCTTCATCACCACCACTGTGGTAGCAATAGGTAGCATAAAAGATACCCCCACCCACCTTCAGTTGCTTCCATAGCCTTTTCTCCAACATTAAAAAGGTCAGATATGGGGATATTCAACGACTGCACAACATTCAACAGCCACGTTTGCGGCTCCTCAGATACTGAAGCAATCCACGTCCAGACATTAACAGTGTGGAGCCGGAGGAACAGAGCAGGCCAGGCAGCAGGAAAGCTGATGTTTTTGGTCAGGACTCTTCTTCTGAAAGGTTTTTCTGAAGGCTCCCGACCCGAAATGTCGGCTTTCCTGCACTTCTGATGCTGCCTGGCCTGCTGTGTTCCTCCAGGTCCACACTTATCTCTGACTCTAGCATCGGCAGTTCTTACTACCTCACCATGTCCAGACATTAGTAAGTTTGCAGATGACACCAAAATTGGTGGTGTAGCAGACAGTTAAGAAGGTTACCTCAGAGTATAATGGGCCATCGATCAGGGAGGCCAAGCAGTGGCAGCCAGAGTTTAATTTAGATAAATGTGAGGTGCTGTATTTTGTAAAGGCAAATCAGAGAAGGACTCATACTTAATGCTAAGGTCCTTGGGAGTGTTGCTGAACAAAGAGGCCTTGGATTGCAGGTTCATAGTTCCTTGAAAGTGGAGTCACAGGTAGATAGGATAGTGACGGTGTTTTGTACATTTGCCTTTATTGGTCAGTGCGCTGACTATAGGAGTTGGGAGGTTATGTTGCAACTGTACAGGACATTGGTTAGGCCAGTTTTGAAACAGTGCATTCAATTCTGGTCTCCCTGCTAAAAGAAGGATGTTGTGCAACTTGAACGGGTTCAGAAAAGATTTAAGGGTGTTGCCAGGGTTCGAGGTATGGAGCCTCTAAGGCTAAGAGAGGCTAAGTAGGCTGGGGCTATGATTCCTGCAGTATCGGAAGCCGAGGGTTGATCTTGTAGAGGTTTATGAAATCATGAAGGGCATGGATAGGGTAGGGAGTCCAAAACTAGAGGGTGTAGATTTAAGGTGAGCATGGAAAGATTTAAAAGGGCGCTAAGGGGCAATGTTTTCACGAGGAGGGTGGAGTTTGCATGGAATGAGCTGCCACAGGAAGTGCAGGAGGTTGGTACAAATAACAACATCTAATAAGTATCTGGATGGATAGAAACAGTTGAGAACGATAAATTAATTTAGCATATCTGGTTAGCATGGATGATTTGGATCGAAGGATCTGTTTCCAAGCTGTACAGCTCTATGAATCTACCTTTTTGCATTTAGACAATATCCAGGCTTGGTCTGAAAAGGCAAGAAACAATTGTGCCGAACAAATGCTGGGTAATGACCACCCTTTGATTAATAAGAGACAATCACCCCTTGACATTGAATCTATTTACCATAACTGAACAGTCCACCATCAACATCATGACGATTACCGTTGACAGAAACGGAACTGGACTAGCCATATAAACACTACGGCTACGAGAGCAGGCCAGACACTAGGAATACCGCAGTAAGTAACTCACTTCTTGACTCCCCAAAGCCCGACTACTATGTACAAGCCACAAGTCAGGATTGCAATGGAATACTCTGCACGTGTCTGGGTGAGTGCAACTCTAGAAAAATTCAAGAAGCTCAACACCATCCAGGACGAAACAGCTCTCTTGATTGGCACCATATCCACTTACATCCACTCCCTCCACTGCTGGTGATATCAGTGATACGTACCACCTGCAAGATGCAATGCAGAAATTCAAAGCTCTGCCAACAGTACCTTTCAAACTTGCACCCCATGAGAAAGACAAGCAAACCAATACAGGGAAACACTACCTTCCTTTAGATTTTCCTCCAAGCTACTCATCATCCTGACCTGGAGATAAATTTTGCTCCTTTTGTATTAGTGGGTCAAAATCCTGGAAGTCCCTCCCTAACAGGATTGCGCCTACCTGTAGTACATGGGCTGCTGTGATTCAAGGAAGCAGCTTACTACCCCCTTCAAGGGCAATTAAGGATGGGAAATAAATAGTGGCCAAGCCAGTGATACCCACTTTCCGTGAGTGAACAAGAAAAGACATTCCACCTGTTACATCTACCATCGACAAGGACAACGGCAGCTACGTTTGAGTGTACTACCATCTGTAAAGTCCCTCCAAATCACATCACGCTGACTTGGAACTATATCACTGGGCCAGGAATTTCCTTCCAAACAGTACTGTTAACGCATCTCCCAAGTACAGCAGTTGTTCAGAAGACAGCTCAAAGTAATTAGGGAAGTGCTGGTCTGGCCAGCGACATCCACATCCCACAACTAAATTTTCAAACGGCACATTTTTATATCTTAATCCAAACTCCTCCGTGACAGTACTTTTTTTTGAAATCTTAAAAGCCTCAAAAATCCCATAAAACTTTTCTTTTCCTCTTTATGTAATCATGTCTCAAAGCTAATCTTTGGAACTGATAAAATTCTGATGAATCTGCCCAAGGCCAGCAGGAAAGGTCTGTGAAAAGCATGGCAGAAAGCTGAGCCTTTATTTCACAAATGTCTTATGTATTCAGTTTAAAAGCATGGTAAATGAATACGTGGCAAAATTGTTATACTGTAACCAGGGCAATGTAGGAAAGTAAAAATCAATGAAGTAGCATATTTTAAACAGGGACACTGTGACCTTGTACAGAGTAATGTTTGATCAGTATTGTGAAACCTCTGCCAATGGACATAAATATAGTACTGAAAGGAGAACTACAATCCCAATCGCCAATTTCCCCACCTTCTCGTTTAACATTTAAGTTTTTGCAGAATTGCCAATGGAGTGGAAACAGGCCATTCAGTCCACTGAGTCTACATTGATTCTCTGAAGATCAATCCACCTAGACCCACCTTCCCTATGCTATCCATGTAACTTGCATTTCCCATGGCTAATCCTTCTTGCCTGCATCTCTGGACACTATGGGCAATTTACAACAGCCAAGCCACCAAACGTGCATATCTTTTGTCTGTGGGAGGAAACCAAAGTACGCAGAAGAAACCCATACAGACACTGGAGAATGTGAAAACTCCACAGTGACAGTCACCCAAGGGTGGAATTGAATGTGGGTCCCTGGCATGGGGAGGCAGCAGCACTAACCACACAGCCACCATGCAGCCCTTTTAATAGCTTCTTGATTTGAAGATCTTTGAGGGTGACAGTTTATTAAATGATTAGAATTGATCCTTCCTTCAGGGTTTGCTAGAGCATATGAATACCTATTTGAAAATAAACCAAACAGGGCTGACACTGGCAGAGTGCCAAATGGACAAGTGGCCCTTCAAATTAAGGTGGCACCACTAACATAATTAAACCAAAACAGCGCTGAACAAAAATGAAATGAACTTAATTTAAAATACTGTTGCATTCATGAGACACTCCAATCTTCCTATGATACTCAAAATTTTGGGAAGGCATCAAGGACACTGCACACTCCTTATCAAACGAGCCAGACTCTGACGAGGGAACGAAGCTAGCATTCTGAACAACACATCTGGCGTTAATAGTAGGTCACACTCACCCTGAACTCGTGAACAAACCTGGCCAAGTCCAGGAGTAGGCCCAGGGAAGGTCCTACAACTTCTACTTTATGCTGCCCCTCTCACACAGGGCAACCATAGACCAGGAAGTGCCAGCTTTGTCACTCATTCATTGATGTGGCAAGGTCTTGCCTACTAAGTGCCCTCAATAAGGTGGGGTGAATCACAACCTTGATTCACTGCAGGTACATTCAGTGCTGGATTTTAATACAGGATTTTAATTCAGTGACAAGTGAAAAAATAGGCAAAGTTCTAAATGAGATGGTGTGGGGAAAGATGGAGTAAGTTGGGCCTGTAATCATTTAAGTTTAAAGAATGAGAGGCTATATTACTAAAACACAAGATTCTCAGGAGACTTGACAGGGAAGATGTTTGTTTCCCCTTGTCAGAGTCCAGGACCCAGATGGCATAATTTAAGAGTAAGGGGATACCACTTAAGAGATGAGGAGGAACTTCTTAAAAGATAGATCTCTGGGTTTGTTGTTACTGCAGAAAGCTGTTGAGGTTAGTCATAACAAATATTCAAACGCTCGGACTGAAACTTTGAACCAATAAAGGTGTGATATGAATGTACCCTGAGTTGTGCTGTTTCTCTTGCAGAGGAGTGTTGCCACAGTAGCGTTGGGATGTCTCCTTCAGACAGACGGTTATTAACAGCTATTTTGTCCTCCCTGGGTGGTGGCTTTTCTCCCCAAAAATGAAACAAAAGAATAATGAGTAGACAGGGTCACAGCTCCCTCATACCCAGGAAGGCTTTGAATTTTGCTTCCAGTTAATCAGAAGGCTTTCTGCTGGCTGCTGAGCTAAAAGCTGGAGGTCCTGGCTGCCACAGTGAAGTCTGAGATAGTGAGGCTTCCTCTTAAAAATCAAGACAGTCAGACTGTTACTTCTAGACTGGAGAGCGACAGGACATGAGAACCATAACAGTTTTGCTGCACTGCATTTTTGTAAAATTGAGTGTATGTGGAATGCAGCCGACATTGGAACAGTTGATGATTAATGGTTACATTATTTTGTTGAATATTTCAACAGTTAAGGTTATGCCAACTTTTTGCTATAAGAATAAAGTGTGTTTTAACTAAAGCATGGTGGTGGACCATTTGGAATATAGCTCCTTACACTTGCTTTTAAACAAATATAAAAAGTTGAGTCTCGGCTATCTCTTTACAGTACGGTGAATGTTGGGGCCTGGAGAGGATATCTGGTCTGGTCTGTAACATGGGGAAACAAAGGATATTGAGAAAAAGGAGGAAAGTAGAGTTCAGAATTATCGGATCGGCCATGATCTCACTGAATGGAAGAGGAAACATGATGGGCTGAATTACCTACTTCTGCTTCTACATCTGACAGTTTAATTGACAGAAACAGACAGCAACAGGCAATTAAATTTAATAACATTTAAAATGAAAATTGGATGAACGGAATAAAGAAAGGAAAATAGAACGGAATAAGTACCAAAAGCAATTGGGAAATGGCAGGTATATAGGACTACTCAGACATTCCTCTCCCCCCACCCCCCCCCCCCCCACCCCCGAGGTACAGAGATATCTTTCTATGCTATATGATTCCATAAAAGAAAGTTCAATGTGAAATCAGAGTTTCCAGTCAGCCAGGACAGAAGCAAAGCCACTCAATTCTCAGCAGGTCTTGCCGAGAGATCTGACAATCTTTGGCCAGATTTTCACTTCTATAGTCCTGTCATACAACTGCAGCTGATTGCGACCTCCAACAGTGACATTCACAGCCTGGAGCCTGAGTGAGGTCATTAGGGTGCCCACGCAATCTATTGCATTAAATAATCTGAAGAATCAGACACTGAAGAAACAGAACACAAGATAAAAATCACAATTTATCTAGTTATTGTTAAATTGGTAAAAAAGTTAAAGATTAGGTCAAGGTGAAAGTGGAACGTAAAGCCAAGTAGAACTCTGTCAAATATCGTAAGCAGAAAATGCTGGAAGTACTTAATGGGTCAGGCAAGAGTGTGGAGAGGAACGGTTAATCTTTCAGATTGTTGAATCCTGAAGGGTCATCACCCTGAAAATTCCAGTAGTTTGTTTTTATTTCCATTTTGCAGCTGCTGCAGCATTTTATTTTTCTATCTATTTTTCATTTTTCTTTTAAAAACTGAGCTCAAAATTCTAATTGACAATTCTACAACACTATCATGATCTTTCTTCCCATGGGCCAATTTTGTTATTCAATTTTATGAATTACATTGCAGTTAAAAACCCAGTAACACCTAATGAGTAAGGTGCTCATCTTTAAGGGGTGTCAAACTGTTGCAGCATGATTGCTGGTTCTGGGGTCAGCCATAGGAAAGACAGCCCTGACTGACCGATTGCAACTTTAGGATTTCTGCGCTAATCTGTGCTAACCCAACATGCTGACAGTGCAGTCAGTGTCAAACATGCAACCAATGGTGAAAGGCGACCATCAATGCAGTACACCAAACACCCCCAATCCACAAAGTCTGGGATGTTGACCTTTATGGCTCTTTCACATACTGATCTGATGCTGAGTAAAGGTTCAAAGGTACACACATGAATAAATTGTCCCAAGAAAGAGTTAGCTGTCACTGAATCTCATGGAATTGAAGGCATATTACGGACCTGCCTAGAAAAATGGTCAAGTAGCATAAGATACCGAGAAGGGATTGCAGACATGCGGGTCCAGTAACTAGTATCGTGACTAGCAACATCCTACAAGGATACGTTGGGACCTGAACTATTCACTGCATTTATCAACTTAAAATGATGAGGTACAAAGACACATAGACAAGTATAGCAATGATGCAAAGGGACGTTTCATTGCAAATATGCAGGTGGAATCAGAATTTTAATATGCCTTAATCTGAATCAATGAGAAAACTGTGGGACACATTAACTGATGTCAACAAATGAGAGATCAGGCATTATTGGTCTAAAACGAACAGAATAAGACATTTGCAAAATAGTGAATTAATTTAACAATTTTAAAATCAAAGACTTGTTTGTTTTTGCAGTCGACAAAGGCTGGTCTATGGAGTTTGGCCAATGGTCAACCATTATCCCATTAAATGACAATAGACTTGAGGTTAAATGGCTTGCATCTCTTCCTATCAGCTTGACACCCATATCTAGCATTTTCTTTGATGGTTAGCTGGATATTGTTTTCACTGATTCAGTATACACAGCAAGAAGGAGTTATTAACCGTGAGAAACCTTGCTAATTTTTAATTATTTGTTCTTTTCTTTTATCAATTATGGTTTGGAGTTGTGGACTTAAAACAGACCTGAAAATGAGCTTTAGACTATGGCCAGCAATGTGTGTTGAAACATAGAAGAGAGAACAAACAAACATTTCTTTGAGCGGCCACAGCTGGAGGTTAATTGCAGGTCAGTTCTTGGTCCAAAGGTTCTGTAGGGTCTTTGACGCCAAAGTATGTTTAAACATATAGCACATGTCTGGCTATAAACAATGGGAACTGGTTCCAGCAAGTCTGGGAGAGACCTTGTGCTCAGTCAGAAGACTGATGTTGAACAGTAACTGGGTCTTCCTGAGGAAGAATGTCAAACTAATATGGAAATGCAGATTGTCTGGAACGTTTTCTGGAAAAAATTTGACAGTTGATGCTACACTATGAAGATGTGAAAGCTACTGCCTAGCCTCCTGTTATCAGCTATTGGATATTTGGTGATTAGAAACTAAGTATCACAAACTTCCTCTGAGTGAAGTGAAAAGGAGGCCCCTGACAGACATCTTCAGAAAACCAACCGAAAAAAACCTATTATCGATAGGTGTGGAACAATGCATTGTGAAAAACCATCTAAGAAATCTAATCAAGTTTGTTAGGTTCTTTTATTTATCCCTTAACTATGCTTGCCTGTCTATCTTTTGTATGAATGCGACTGAAAATAAAGGCTAGGATAATGAATGAGAGGCTGGATGAACACAGCAGGCCCAGCAGCCTGAGATGCTGCTTGGCCTGCTGTGTTCATCCAGCCTCACATTTCATTATCTTGGATTCTCCAGCATCTGCAGTTCCCATTATCACTGAGAATAAATCCTACTGGGTTTAAAATCACAGAAACCATTTAGACCATTTCATTGTTTAATGTTGCTCTGCTGAAGTTACTGAATTGTTAATAAATTGTTAAGTCCTTTGTTTGCACTACAAAGCTAGGCATCCAGAATTAATTATGTAAAGTGTCTGGGACTGGTTATTCAAAAATCTGAGGAACCACCATTGGAACCAATCTTGAAGATATTTCAAGGTTTGAATTTAATGGTATGGCAAATAAAAAGGCTAACTTGGTTTGGTTGCCTGTCTCCGTGTTGTAACATGTCTTTGTGAAGAATAACAGATGTGATATAGGTGGTCTACTTCCACTAATGCAAATACATTTAACATCTGACCTTCTAAAACTGACTAAAGCTTCTCCGTCCACTGCTCCACATACTACAAAGTCACTTTTAGATAAAGCTTGTGGAGTTGGGGGCAAAAATTAGTCAAGGTGACCCATACATCTGCCAAATACAAACATAGCTGTGCTGTCAGAAAGGCAAAGCTGACGATAAGATATTTCCTCACAAAGGACTGGAATGTAGAATGAACGGAATCGGGTGATAAAATCATAGAACACACCAAGGTTATTTGGCCCTCTGCTTTTCCAACAGTTAGTACAGACAAAATCTAATTAGTCTCACTCCCTTGTTTGTTTCCTGTAGTTATACAGATTGTTCCTTTTCAAATACTTATCTGATTTCCTTTTGAAAATTATTGGTGATTCTGCTTCCATTATTCTTTCAATCATTCCAAATCACAAAAATGGTATCAACAAAAAATTCTTCCTTCCTCTTTCTTTTGCATCAATTATCTTAATGACTAGACTGTGTTATAGAACAGATACTCCTTCGGGGCTCAGGTACATAGGTCTTTGAAATTTGCGTCACAGGTAGACAGGATAGTTAAGGAGACATTTAGCATGCTTGCCTTCATTGCTCAGACCTTTTGAGTATAGGAGTTGGGATGCCATGTTGAGATTGGTGAGGCCTCTTCTGGAGTACTGTATACAGCTCTGATCACCCCGTTATAGGCAGGATATTACTAAATTGGACAGTGCTCAGAAAAGATTTACTAGGGTGTTGCTGGATATGGAGAGTTTCAGCTATAAAAATAGGTTGGGACTTTTTTCATTGGAATGTAGGAGGCTGAGGGATGACCTAATTGAGGTTTATACAATCACGAGGGGTATAGATAAGGTGAATAGCAAAGATATTTTCCCTCAAGGTGTTGGAGTTCAACACGAGGGCATTTTTAAGGTGAGGAGAAAGATTTAAAAAGAACACGAGGGGCAATTTTTTTTTAAAAAGTGTGGTTAGTACATGGAATGAACTACCAGGGGAAGTGATGGATGCAGGTAGTGTTACAATGTTTGAAAGACATTTGGATACGTAATGAATAAGAAACGTTTGGAGGGATACGGGCCAAACACAGGTAGGTAGGACTAGTTTAATTTGGGAGCATGGTCAGCATGGACCAACTGAACTCCAGGGGCAAAAACAGAAGTTACTGGAAACGCTCAGAAGATCTGGCAGCACGTGATGGGAAAAAAAAATCAGCGTTAACATTTTGGTCCAGCGACCCTTCCTCAGAACTGGTGGTAGCTAAGAAAACATCAATTTATTATGCAGAAAATAGGGAGGGGGCTGGGTAGGGAGTGAACAAAAGGATTAAGAATAGAGCCCAAAGAGAGAGAAAAGCAGATGGACAGACAAAGAAGTTGACAATAATCTGGCTAGGAGGGTGAATAGCTGTTAATGTGGACTTTCAGTGATTAACAATAGTTAGTGTGTAATTATAGGCTGTGATAACAAGGCCTGGTGTGTAGGGTAGGGGACAGGAAATGGGAGATTTAAGCCCTAAAATTATTGAACTCTATATAGTGTTCTTACAAGTTGCACTGGGGTTCGCTGGAACACTGCAGCAAGCCTGAGAGACAGATGTCAGCCAAGGAACAGGGTGGTGTGTTAAAGTGGCAGGCAACTGGAAGCTCAAGGCCTTTTTTTAAAAACGAGGAGTATGTTCTATGAAACAGTCATCCAGTCTACACATCGTTTCCCCACTGTAGAGAGACTGAACCAAAAAGGGTCTGTTTCCACAGGTTTTTACTCATTCAGATCACACCTGCACAATGAACAGAATTTGGTGCAAGGAACAGGAGCAGCTCAGTCATACATTCAAGAAAGAGTGCATTTCCTGTGTGAAAAAAGGAGGAGCAGAATCCGAGACTGCAGCAATGTGGAATGGAGGAAGCTCAATTAGCTTCACCAGATCTGTCATGAGATAGTACTGGTCGTTTGTTTTCAAACCCTGTGGAAATATTGCAAGAACATCAATAGCATGGCTAAATGTCACACAGAATAACAACGTGTTAAAAGCAACAGGTGGAATATTTACCAAGTTAATACCTAAAAAATGCAGAACTTGATTTAATTATGATTAGATTTAGATTAGATTAGATTCCCTCCAGTGTGGAAACAGGCCCTTTGGCATAACAAGTCCACACCGCCCCTTGGAGCGTCCCACCCAGACCCAGACCCATCCCCCTATAACATTCACCCCTCGAACACTACTGGCAATTTAGCATGGCCGATGCACCTTAACCTGCACATCTTTGGATTGTGGAAGGAAACCGGAGCACCCAGAGGAAATCCACACAGACACGGGGAGAATGTGCAAACTCCGCACAGACAGTTACCCGAGGCTGGAATTGAACCCAGCTCCCTGACACTGCGAGGCTGCAGTGCTAACCACTGAGCCGCCCATGAGCAATCCTAGACTGGACCAATTGTTCCTTGACCAGTAATAATTTTACATTTAGCAAATAGATTCAAATTACTACTTTGGGGAAAAATCAAACATCTTCACTGGGCTACACCTGATACTAATGCTACCTAATGCTTACCAGACTCCTCTTGGCATGTCACTTGCACCAAAATAATTCACACTACTGCCTAGCAAGAGAAAAACATATCAAATACATGACCCAAGCAGACTGCTTAAAATATAAAGGTACCTCAGACATCTTGCCAAATTTTTTTTCTAACATGTGTCTTTGAAGGTCATGTTGCAATGCAACGTGGCAAAACTCAGGAGCCAAATAGCAAAAAGTGCAACATTAAAAAAAAACAGATTTCTAATCAGCTCTCCTAATTCAGTTACAAAGCTTTATAGAGGACAAATGTTTGGATGAAGCTAGCCTCTCAGTTAATTCAATTGACAAATAACTCACCTCCTACCTCCCAAAAGCCTATCCACCATCTAAAAAAGCACAGGCCAGAAGTGTGATTGAATGCTTCTGCCTTGCACAGACGAGTGCAGCTTCAACAAGACGAAGTCTGAAACCACCCTGGACAAAGCAACTCCATGAGTGGAATCGCATCCACAAGCATGTACTCCCTCCTCCACTGATGTTCAGCAGCAGCAGTGCAAGGGCAGCAGATACACGGGAACTATACCATTTGCAAGATTTCCCTCCAAGTAACACCATTCTGATTTGGAAGTATATTATTTATGATTGTCCAACTCTTCCCTTTTACAAAATATTTTAAGGTCTAAAAGCTCCCACTATGACCAGAAGTGTGGTCAGCTATCCCCATGTGTAACATGTCTCAGTCAGAACAGTGTGCCACTCACATCAAATACTCTGACATTAAAAGATATACTCAGTAATACACAGCATTCTGTTTGCTTTGACAACTGCTGCTTTACCGCTAAACGAAAAGGGTCACTGGACCCGAAATGTTAACTGACTTGTTCATATCAGATGCTGCCAGACCTGCTGAGCTTTTCCAGCAACTTCTGTTTTTGTTCCTGATTTACAGCATCTGCAGTTCTTTCCATTTCTATTTCATATTAATTCACTGCCACATCTTAGTCATGCCCACCTTGAAGAAGCTCTGCTCCTCTCTGACAGGATTTCCATTCCAATCTTTCTTCTTGCCCACCGACATTAATTTCACTCTCACTCCTGGTGTTTGACCGAGTATTTGCTACAATTCATTTCTACTGCCATATCACATTCCTCGGGTGACTGCCTCCGGCTCAGACTCAGCCCACGCTCCAAGTAAAGTACCACCCTTCATGTTTTGAATCCTCCCAGGATCAGAGATATCTCTGTGATGTTCAATGTTCCACGTTCCACAAACAGGTGCACTCACTGCATCCCAAGATGCGCACTCAGAGCCAGGCAGCATCACATGCACACTCTTGACCTTTCTGTTCTGAGGAAGGGTCACCGGATCCAAAACACTGATTTTTTTTTTTCTTCATAGATGTTGCAGACCTGTTGAGATTTTACAGCAACTTCTGTTTTTGCTGTTGCTTCACCATGACTGGTTAGCCAATATATTCCAGATCTCTTCTAGTCCCAACTGGGCTAATCATCAATTATTTCTCGAAAGTTCTATTTTTCTTATAATGCACAAACTGACCTATTCTATCTACTTAGAGATTGTCTTGGTCTGTCATGACCCTGCAGGCTCCACCCCAATTTAATACATTACCAGGATATTTGATAATTTTGGATTCCAGGTGACTTATGTAAATAACCAAGGGAAAGATGCCCAAAACTATAAAGTCATAAAGAGCAGGTTATCTACGTTAACAAACTCAATAAGGAACTGTTGAGGAATTCTTTGAGATGGTGAGAATGTAGGACTGGCTAACTAACAGTAAAAAGCAAATAACAGCTGCCACTGGGGGAAGATACGTTAGTACACAAAACAGCAAGAACTATGTTATGCAGAGTGATCAAAGTGAGCAAGTGCAGGATCTTACGGAGCAAGATGATGTGTTGAGTGAATGCCTTTCAATATGGTGAAACATTCTATGTGAGTGCCCAACACCAATCCCTGACCACTCCATTCAACCTTTCCCCCTCTGAGGGCAGTACTCTGAACCAGCTGTTCTAGGAAAACTTTGATTCAGGCACCTACTTGAAAAAGAATGAGTGTGCACATACGTCCAATTCACAAAGGATACATCAAAACCCAGACTGTTATAAACCCATTAGATGCTCCCAAGTGATGGGAGATGCCTTCAACCAGCCAAGCTTTTCATCAAATGAATTCCATCAGGAATGCAAACCTCAGCTACAATGCAGGGATTGACATCAGGGCTTCAGTGTGAGAGGAAAGGCAAGAATCCATGTCTTCAACATTCAGACACTTTCAAATGAGGAGACATAGCAAAAAAAATGAAACCAGGTACGGAGTGAAGAAAAGTCAACTGAAGGAACAAAGAAATAACAAATCAAAATGATGCTAAGATGTCCAAAAAAATGTGGTGGTGGTGGTGTGGGAAGTCAAAAACAATCTTAAAGAACATGCAAGACATCGAGAAAGGCTAATTTTCAATTAAATCAAAACAAATTAATTCTATTGTTTACCAGACATCAATTTCTGATTTAAAGGAAAACTGCCTGAAAAATGACTGCAAAAAAATTGAGAAATTACACCACCCACCCAAACGGCCACTAGCCTCCGTAGTTGGGAAGTCAGCGGTGATGCCAGCTGAATGTGACATACTTCAGGATACCACCGTGAGCATACTGCTGACTTTGCCATGTTACGTGCGCAGTGACGTCAGTCCTAACCCATCCTTAGACTGTGCCAGTTTTACTTCATGGTTAATTAGTGTTTAAAAGCAAAGGCCAATGCCACCCCCCCACACAAAACAAAAACACCATAGCCACTTCGACTCAACTCCTCAGGTCAATTCAGTCGAGGTTGTGTGCTGACAGCAGTGGATTTTAATAGCTGCCATGGAAAAAGTGCACCAATTAAGATTGACAGTCAAATGTCAGGCTTTAAATTGTTATCAAGTACGAATCTTAGTACTTATCTTCAAAGTGATATTTGACAAAATTGTGTCACAATGAATGCCAAACAAAAAGCTACAAGTGAGCATAACTTTTTGCAGCAATAGTCAAATTCTGGGACAGCAAAAGACTATTTACATTACATTTTGTAAAGTGCATTATCCAAGACAAACACGTTAATCATCTATGAGCCATCAATATCATTAAACATTTTGAAGCAGCTTATCTTCACTACTGAAGATTAATGACAGTTTTAGACAGATTGTACTCTCAATTATGCTATACTACACACAACTTCAAGGTTGATTTAAACAAATGACTTTTTAAAAAAAATTAAAAGTTACCTGATCCACAAACAACAAAAATGAAAAGTGCCAATAGCCAGGGACCAACTGATGATTTTTCATCTGGTGTTGTTTTCTGGAAGACAAATGTGCTATTCATTACTTCACAAACATACTCACTGAATTAACTGATACTGGACAGGTTTGAAATGATGAGATCCTAAATAATCAGAAAGCATAACATTGTTTCTTATGACTGAAATGCACAGATTAGCTAAGTAGTACAGTACAGTAGCTCAACTGATAATGATAAACACAAGTAGAAGATTCCAATTAGTTCATCATTGACCTATTTTGATGGAGGCATCATTAAGTTTTCAATCAATTTAGACAGAAATACTGACATTACTGCCACAGAACAGTATACGAGCTCAGGGATCATCAGAGGCTCATAAAGGCTAATCAACTCATATGGCGAGGAATTTGGAAAGACTGTCAAAAAAATGAAACTGAAAAATCAGAGCAAGGGACGGAATGATGTCACAAATGGGAACTGCATTTTTTTTTAAAACTAGGAGTCGTGAACAGGCTTTAAAAGGCTTTTAATTTCAAATTTTCTGGCACTAAAAATTTAACTGAACTTCAGCAGAACCTGAAGCTTTCTGTGCAGCATAAAGACCCTATTGAAATAAGGTTTGGAAGGGCAAAGAATTAATTCTCTTGAAGTCCCAATTGTTAGTTGGGCAACCTAATTCTTGAACCACGTTAGAGGTAAATTTAGTTGAGGCTTAATTTATTATTAGCCATAAACCAAGCAGTTCCACAGGGCAAAAAGACAAATGATTTAGTTCAATTTTACAGCACACAGACACGAAGACTAAAACTTACCGAACTTTTGGGAACATTCCCTCGTTGTGTGATGTTTTTACTGTGTTTCTCGTTTGCCATCCGGATTCTCTGCTTGGCCACCATTATTTCGCTGGGCCAAACTGGTTTTGTACCACACAAGCTGACTAAAATTCAGTTTAAAAAAGGTGAATTAATTCCAACTTTAAGAAAATTAATTTCAGTAACCATACGGAGAGATCATTTGGAATTGTAGTAAAAACAAAAATCACTTAAAAGGAAATTACAGCTTCGAAAGATTTATGAATCTGTTCAAAATTTTGTCGCTTGTTCCTTTCTTGAATTTCTCAGTCAATTGTGAACAGTTCCCACAGCATTTACGATAGCTTTGCCTAAATCCATTAGCAAAATGATCAAAGATGGTCTGATGATTTCTTATTCCACCTATCTTGCAGCAACAACATCCCTGCAAACATGGCTGAACTTTCAATTATCTTCACAATCAGTAGCAGCCAATACAGGATGCTACATGACAACCAAAATTAATCCTTGTCCCACTACGCAGGACGTGAAAAATTGAAAAGAAGGGATAGTACATCATTTCCATCAGATTGCAATAAACTCCTCCCCTTAACCAAACCTGATCTGCTTCAAGCCAATTAAAGTATGCATACTGTCCTCAAATCAACTGCACATGGGTAGTAAATAAGTAACTATTTTTCACTTTTAATGGATTAAAAGGCAACATTGTCAAAATTGAGTCTTGAAATGACAGGCAGACAATACAGTTTAGGAAGCAGTGCCGAGGTATGTAAATAAGCAAAAACCCAGACCAAGTGAACAAGCTACTCAAATAACCCAATGTTAAGAAACAAACATTCTGCATTTCTCTCTCCCCAGCCTCTATTTTGTAGGGCTGGCCATGTGCAGTATAATAATAACCTAACCTAACAAAGACAACTTGCATTTATACAGCTACTTTAACGTGGGGGGAAGTATCTAAGAGATTTAGTAAAAGATGCTGAGACAAAAGAGGAGGTTCTGATAAGGTGGCCAATGTTTTTTGACAAAATGATAAGAAATAAAAGTTCAAGTTTTACAGACGGAATTCCAGAGTTGGGCCCAGCTAGTTCATGACATGGCCAACGATGCAAAATGAGAACAGCCTGCATAAAAGACTGCAATTCAGATGATCAGAGTTGAGCTTTAAAAATAGACTGAGATAAGACAGACAATACTAGTTTGGGATTTAAATATAAGAATCAAATTACAAAACAGGAGATGTGGGGAAATGGAGTGGAAAATCAAGAACCAATACAGGCTAACAAGAACAGATACGCAAGGTGAACAGGACTGGAACAGGATAGGCAATGTCTTGGGTAAATTGTAGGTAAAAGGTAGGTGGCCTAACCAAGACGGGAAGTTAAGAATGTGTTTTGGACGATATACGGGCAAAAACAAAAAAGTCAAATGGGATGAAAATATTTCTCAGTCTGGATCAGCGTGGAACTGCGGCCATGGACAGGCAGATGAAAATCAACTTTATCAGATAGAGGACCTAATTCTTTCCACATTTTAACTGAAGAAAATCACAGTTAAACCAGGAGTGAATAATAATCAAGTAGTACAATAACAATGTTAAAAGAAGGCACAAAAGGAGTCAATATTGGCATTAGTTTGTTAACAGCTCCACTTTGCACAACTAAAAGGCAGCCTGCAGCTGCATGTTCTTGGGCAACTCTAGAGACAATGGAAATAAATGGAAAGAGAAACTTTTGCTCAAGCTTGATTTATGACGGGACAGGCAAGAGTAAAACTAAGTGAGGACATTTCCACCAAGTTGGGCAACACAGGAAAATGTCAAAAGGAGGACGATACGGTTGACCATGTTGAGGGCCACAGAAAGGTCAAAGAGAAAGCACCCAGCATCCATAAAGCGCACAATTTATATCTTTGGATTGGATTGCTTCAATGAAAGGTCAGAAACCCTACCTGATGAAAGAGCTCATCTGCTCCCACACATACCTACTGGGAAAAACACGCATTTCATGCTAATTCAAATCTTTGTAATATGAAAGATAATTTTTATTTTGAAGCAGATCACTTTTCTTCATGATTATTTAAAACATCACCCACAGCCAGAACAAATACGGTCAATTCAAAAATAACTCATACACAAATTAATGCTAATTCTGACTGGTCATTAAAACTTGATATTTTCAGATGAAGACTATAGAGGCAATTTCTTTTCTTGCATGGAAAGACAGGGACAAGACAAGATTACAAATAGAGGACAGGCACTAGTTTTCCAGGCTATCACCCTCCCCAATGTGAGCAACTGGCAACTTAGCACCATCTGTGCTAAGTAATTAGGTATGCATTTTTTTTTAAAGTGGGACTTAATGAATGGTGGACTCCAAACCAGAAAAAGGTCAATTTAAAACTAAATAGACTGTTTTTCATATTGTTTGATTAAATCTCTTCTTTGACAAAAACAACTAAAAAGGAGCCTGATTTTTTTGAAGAAGCAATGTTATTGTGCTAAAGGCTTCATAAAGCAAACAACCACAGATGGCATAAAAATGCACAAAAGGCTTAGCTCAATCTTGAAATCATGACATACTCGACCTAATTTCTAAATTATTGTACCATTACAACTGACTTATACCAGTACCTAGCTGCATGTATTGCTCCATACAGGAAGAAAACTCATCAAATGCACACTTACAAAGACAGGAACGATTGTTAAGACCTTAACTAAGAGATAAAATTGAAAAGATCTTTGCCTCAGGCAGAAGGTTTAGGCTCTGGGATCCGAGTGAATATACATCATCGAAGATGTTTTATTGGAAGTTTCAGTTCTTCAGATTATAGATTGATTAAAACAAAATAAAAACTGCGGTATGGGATTCGGGTGATTGGAAATCCTGTGGAATATTGGAATTATTTTCAAGTGTTCTGAACAAAATTCTGCACCCAAATAATAACAAGTCACATTAATGTTGCCATTTGTAGAATGTCACACTAAATCCCATTACAAGAGTAACTGCCCAATATAATCTCATTCTACCTGAAATATCTCCTAAACAGAGAACTCCTATACAAATTCTTTTACCTGATCTTACATGCCACACACACTGCAGTACAATAATCCTGACATTTCTGCCCTAAATGCTTGAGATAGATAAATGATGAAAACATTGGACAACACAAAATCAAAAGTTGTGAAAGCAAACATCTGATCCCCAACTGCAAGGGCATTGCTAATCCACCACAGCATTAATACTAAACAGTAAATCAAGTTTGCCCAAGAATTTTTCATTAATGCACAAATATTTGTAAGTCACCACAGCAATGACCCTCTTCAAGGCTGGGATGAGGTGGAGAGGAGGGGGTAATCTTTCAAAAGAAAAACTGTACAACTGTCAATCCCTTAAAAATCTATTTAGTTTTTGAAACTTTGATGTTGATTTTTGTGCCAGTATTTGATTTAAGGCATGCTAGTGAGAAATGCAACTACTTTCAGCAGCAGCTGTCCAATCAAGGGCATTAAACAGCATGAGAAGGCGAAGGAGTGATAAAGGACAGCTACTTCAGACAAAATACCCATTTTCAGGTACATGTAAAGAAGAATTAACACATGTACTTTAAATCATAAAACGCTGCCCGCAGCTCCTACCCCCACGGTCCATTTGGTACATTTCAAGCCCACCTCACCTAGTCCATTTCATATCCACCTCACCCTGGTCCATTTGAAACCCTTACCATGGTCCATTATAAAGGCATCACCCTGGTCCATTTGAAACCCTTACCATGGTCCATTATAAAGGCATCACCCTGGTCCATTTGAAACCCTTACCATGGTCCATTATAAAGGCATCACCCTGGTCCATTTGAAACCCTTACCATGGTCCATTATAAAGGCATCACCCTGGTCCATTTGAAACCCTTACCATGGTCCATTATAAAGGCATCACCCTGGTCCATTTGAAACCCTTACCATGGTCCATTATAAAGGCATCACCCTGGTCCATTTGAAACCCTTACCATGGTCCATTATAAAGGCTTCACCCTGGTCCATTTGAAACCCTTACCATGGTCCATTATAAAGGCTTCACCCTGGTCCATTTGAAACCCTTACCATGGTCCATTATAAAGGCTTCACCCTGGTCCATTTGAAACCCTTACCATGGTCCATTATAAAGGCATCACCCTGGTCCATTTGAAACCCTTACCATGGTCCATTATAAAGGCTTCACCCTGGTCCATTTGAAACCCTTACCATGGTCCATTATAAAGGCTTCACCCTGGTCCATTTGGTACATTTCAAACCCTTACCATGATCCATTTGAAATCCTTACCATGGTCTATTTAGTACATTTCAACTCCTTACCCTACTCACCACCTCCGCTGTCGCCTAGAACCTGAAGAGACTGAAACCAGCGCCCCGCCGGAACCGGAAATATATAGTTCGCTCTCCGCCAGCACAACATAGTTCCCCCCTCCACACTACCATCCCCTAATCCCTCCGCTGTTCCGCTCGAACCTCTCCGATACCGGCTCAGAAACCGCTTCCCATCCCATACGGCACGGCTGGGAATGCGGTCCACCTTCAGTAGATCCCGTACCTGGTGGATCTCCGGCCTGGTCGTCCGAAGGAAGGGATTGGTGGAAGGCACCGACGCCTTTGGAGCGACGTGTTGCTCGGCCAAGGGAGGAGGCGGAGCGTAACTCCTGACACCCAGAGGCAGCGTGGACTCACGGTCGTGGGCGTGGTCTTGGTAAGGGCTGTGGGCGTGCCGATGACGGAATTTCCGGTTGAAGATGGCGCAGTGCACGCCGTTGTTGGCAGGTCGGTGCATGGTTTTATGAAATGGAGCAAGACTCCCTCTCCTTTTCTAACCCAGAGAGATGAACACGCTGTGTACTCGTTGTTAATGCTCTTGGCGTTGCTGGAAATTAAATATGTTTACACATAGTTTCATAACTACCTGCATTCCTCTATAGTACCGCACGGAAAGAGGCCTTTCGGCCCGTCGTGTTCGTGCTGTCCCGACTCCATCTGCCGCCTCTTAGCTTTGTATGCTGTGGCGTTCGAAGCATTCATATAAATGCTTTTAAAATGTCTTGAGAGTTCTTCCACGACCACCCAATGTTTCTAGATTCCCACAGTCTGCCTCAAATTCCTTTCTGCCCCGTGGCTCTAAATTGCGCTCCCTGGTTATTGAGTCCCCTACAAAGAGGGAAAACGCCCCTTCCTTCACTCCCCAAAACGTTTATACACCTCAATCTGGCCTCTTCAGGGCAATCAGATTTTTCCCATGGTGGGGTGACTAGTGCTGTTATCACGGCAAGCATTTGTTCCCCTTTGCTACTCACTCCTGAACTGTTTAACTGTCCCTGACCATTTGCAAGGACGGTTAAGAGTCAGCCACATAGCTGCAGGTTTGGAGTTGTTTTGGCCAAACTAGGTAAAGATAGCAGATTTCCTCCCTGAAAACGCCTTCTTGAATCGGATAGGATTTTACAAAATTCAGTGTTAATTTCCAAATCGCCACTATGTAGATGGTTTTTGGTTCCATGGTGTATTATTAATTGTTGTTTTGAGATTTGAGCTTGTTTCCAGAGGGATAGCCCAGGCTGAATGATTGGTCTTGTGATATGATCTAATCAATATTCAGCAGGAGGTTGGAGCACCTGCAAACTTCTGCCAAGCAGTCAGATTGAATTTGAATTGAGAGTCCAGCATTTGGCTCTATTTGTGATTAGATGGTGACCACAGTTGTCAGGAAGGGACACCAAGTGATGTTTGACTTGGGAGAAGATGGGGGAGCATTTAGCCCTTGTGGGGCATTCTACATTGAGAGGCCATATTTTTACGGCAATGAAATTTAACTTTAGATGCATCTGTAGAATTTACTGCCTTAAAGTGCAGCAGACACTGGAGCACTAAATAAGTTTAAGGAGGCAACAGACAGATTTTTGTTACGTAAAGGGAGAAACATATGGAGAGCAGGCAAGAATGTGGAGTTGAGGCCGATATGATTTTGTTAAATGGCAGAAGACCATGAGCCTGAATTGCCTGCTTTTGCCTGTAGATCTTGCATTCGTTTAGAGGCTTGAACTTTAGCTGAAGGCTTGCCTTCTTTCCAGACAGCTGGGGTGGTGTGATGAGAGATAAGTAGCCTGATGTTTTCCAACTTTGAAACACAGCAGAACATTGGAGGAGTTGTGAAGTAAAATAAATAGGTCTAACAATGCTGGAATTAGTCATAAATCTTTTCTGCACCTTTTCAAATTTAACAATATCTTATAGCAGGAAGATCAGAATTGAATGCAGTATTCCAAAAGCAGCCTAACCAATGTCCTGTATGGCTGCCACATGACATCTCAACCCCTATACCCAATACACTGTCCAATAAAGGCAAGCGTACCAGATGCCTTATTCACTACCATGTCTACCTGTGACTGCACCTTCAGGGAGCTATGAACCTGCACCCCAAGGTGTGTTTGTTTGCAATACTCGCCACGACTGTACTATTAAGTGTATAAGTCCTACCCTGATTTGCCTTACCAAAATGCAACATACCACATTTAAGACTAAATTTAACTCTCTCTGCCACTCCCTGGCCCATCTGATCAAGGTCCCTTTGTCCTCTGGGATAACTTTCTTCACTGTTCACTTAGACAACAAAATTTGGTGTCATCTGAAAACTTTCTAACCATGCCTCTATTCTCATGCAAATCATTTACATAAATGTTAAAAAGCAGTGGACCAATCCTTTGGCACACCACTGGTCACAGGCTCCCAGTCTGAAAAACAAACCTCCACCAGGACCCTGTCTTCTATTTTCAAGCCAATTTTGTACCTAACTGGCTAGCTTTCACTGAATTCCATGTGATCTAACCTTGCTAACCAGTCTACCATGCAAACCCTTAATGAAGTCTATATTGACAAAGGCAGAGATGTCTATCTTTTTTGTCATTTTTTCAAGAAACTCTGTGAAATTAGTGAGACACACTTTCCCACGCACAAAGCCATGTCAACCATCCCTAACCAGTCCTTGCCTTTCCACATATACATAAATCTTGACCCTCAGGATTCCTTGCAACAACTTGCTCACCACTAACATCAGGTTCACTGGTCTCTATTTCGCTGGCATTTCCTTACCACCCTTCTTACATAGTGGCACCGTATTAGCTACCCTCCAGTCTTGTGGCACCTCACCGATGGCAAGCTTCCCTAGCTTCCCACAGAGTTCTGGGATACACCTGATCAGGTGCCAATGTTTTATCCACCTTTATGTGTGTTAAGGCACCCTACACACACTTCTCTATAATATGGACACTTTTCAGGATATCACTGTTTATTTCTCCAAATTCTCGAGATTCCTTATCCTTCTCCATAGTAATTACTGATGCAAAATACGAGTTTAATGTCTCACCCATCTCCTGGCAGCCTTGTTGATCTGGGACAGGCAGTATTTGTGAAAAGAGAAACAGGAAATTTTTCAAGTGCCTGGTCTTTTATCAGAAGGAGGAAGGTATCTTGGGCTCAGCCTGTTCCTGCCCCACCGAACTCATCTCCGCCTATCTGGACTCCATTTTCTCCCCTTTGGTCCAGGAACTTCGAACCTACGCCCGTGACACCACCCACACCCTCCACCTCCTCCAGAACTTCCAATTCCCTGGCCCCCAACACCTCATTTTCACCATGGACATCCAGTCCCTATACACTTGTATTCCTCATGCAGATGGCCTCAAGGCCCTCCGCTTCTTCCTGTCCCGCAGGCCCGACCAGTCCCCCTCTACCGACACCCTCATCCGCCTAGCCGAACTCGCCCTCACCCTCAACAACTTCTCTTTCGATTCCTCCCACTTCCTACAGACACAGGGGGTGGCTATGGGTACCCGCATGGGCCCAAGCTATGCCTGCCTCTTTGTAGGTTACGTGGAACAGTCCCTCTTCCACAGCAACACAGGCCCCAAACCCCACCTCTTCTTCTGTTACATTGATGACTGAATCGGCGCTGCCTCTTGCTCCCAAAAGGAGCTCGAACAGTTCATCCACTTCACCAACACCTTCCACCCCAAACTAAAGTTCACCTGGGCCATCTCCAACACATCCCTCACCTTCCTGGACATCTCAGGTAACCAGCTAGAAACCGATGTCCATTTCAAGCCCACTGACTCCCACAGTTACCTAGAATACGGCTCCTCCCACCCACCCTCCTGCAAAAATTCCAACCCCTATTCCCAATTCCTCCGCCGCACCTGCTCCCCGGATGAGGCATTCCACTCCCGCACATCCCAGCTGTCCACGTTCTTCAAGGACTGCCACTTTCCCCCCGCAGTGGTCGAGAACACCCTTGACCGCGTCTCCCGCATTTCCCGCAACACATCCCTCACACCCCGCCCCCACCACAACTGCCCCAAGAGGATCCTCCTCGTTGTCACATATCACCCCACCAACCTCCGGATACAACGCATCATCCTCCGACACTTCCGCCATCTACAATCCGACCCCACCACCCAGGACATTTTTCCACCCTTGTCTGCCTTCCAGAGAGACCATTCTCTCTGTTACTCCCTTGTCTGCTCCACACTCCCCTCCAACCCCACCATACCCGGCACCTTCCCCTGCAACCGCAGAAAGTGCTACACTTGCCCCCACACCTCTTACCTCACCCCTATCCCAGGCCCCAAGACGACTTTCCACATAAAAGCAGATGTTTACCTGCACATCTGCCAATGTAGTATACTGTATCCACTGTACCCATTGTGGCCTCCTCTACACCGGGGAAACCAAGCGGAAGCTTGAGGACTGCTTTGCAGAACACCTACGCTCGGTTCGCAATAAAACAACTGCACCTCCCAATCGTGAACCAGTTCAACTCCCCCTCCCATTCCTCAGACCACATGTCCACCCTGGGTCTCCTGCAGTGCCACAATGATGCCACCCAAAGGTTGCAGGAACGGCAACTCATATTCCGCTTGGGAACCCTGCAGCCCAGTGGTATCAATGTGGACTTCACCTCCTTCAAAATCTCCCCTCCCCCCTCACCGCATCCCAAAACTAGTCCAACCTGTCTCTGCCTCCCTAACCTGTTCTTCCTCTCACCCATCCCTTCCTCCCACCTCAAGCCGCACCTCCATTTCCTACCTACTAACCTCACCCCGCCTCCTTGACCTGTCCGTCTTCCCTGGATTGACCTATCCCCTCCCTACCTCTGCTCTCCTCTCCACCTATCTTTTTTTCTCTCCATCATCGGTCCACCTCCTCCTCTCTCCCTATTTATTCCAGTTCCCTCTCCCCATCCCCCTTTTCTGATGAAGTGTCTAGGCCCAAAACATCAGCTTTTGTGCTCCTGAGATGCTGCTTGGCCTGCTGTGTTCATCCAGCTTCACACTTTGTTATCTGGGTATCTTGGGCTTGTTTGTTTTTGATTGCTGTCTGATGAGAATATATCTTAATGCCTTCTGGTCATTGGACACAGAATACAGAGGTAATGACACAATTTCTAGTCTTTCTAGTAAAATGAAAGGCTTTGGATTGTTGTTTACCTATTGGTGATCCGTGAGCAGTACAACCTTAGATTGAGTAAATGCTATTCCAAGAGGATTCCAGCAAAGCTGTGCAAGCTGCATTAAATTTAGAAAATAAGCAAACAGGGGACATACAGAGCACATCTACCAGGGCAAGATGCAGATCAACCAGAAATAAAATAAGACTTACTTATTGAGATTTATTATACACATGATGATGGCACTTCTATGTTCGTTGTGATGAAAGCAATTTGGGCCATTTTGGTCTGACTCTGGAACTCTTCATCATACCATTAGTTCTGTTCCACTTCCTTAAAATCCATAGAGCTGTGCAGCATGGAAACAGACCCTTCAGTCCAACCAATCTATGTCGACCATGTCCCCGAAGTAAACTAGTTCCACTTGCCTGCCCTTATTGCTTAAAACCTTGCCCTTTCATGAACTTATCCAAATGTCTTTTAAATCTTGCAACTGTACTTGCATCCATCACTTCCTCTAGCAGTTCATTCCACACATGAACAACTCTCTGTGTAAAATTGTTGCCTTTTTAAATGTTTCTCCTCTCACCTTAAAAATATGTTCCCCAGTTTTGAATTCTCCCCACTCTCGGGAAAAAGACCCTTGATATCCACCTTATCTATGTCCCTCAATTTTATAAATCTCTACAAGGTCACCTTTCAACCTCATATGCTCCAGTGGAAAAAGTCCTAGCCAGTTTAATAACTCAAACTCTCCATTCCTGGCAATATCTTGGTAAATCTTTCCTGAACCCTCTCCAATTTAATAATATCCTTCATATAACAGGCTGACCAGAATTGTATACGTTAATCCAAAAGAGGCCACACCAACGTCCCGTATAACCTCAACATGACATTCCAACTCCTAAGCTCCAAGGTCTGAGCAATGACAGCAAATGTGCTAAACATCTTCTTAACCACCCTGTCTACCTGTGATGCAAATTTAAAAGACTTATGTACCTAAACCTCTAGGTCTGTCTGTTCTACAACACTACCCAGGCCCCTACCATTAATTGTATAAGTTCTGCCTTTGTTTGTGCTTGCATTTATCCAAATTAAACTCCATCTGCTACTCCTCATTGACCTAATTGATCAAGATTTAGTTGTAATCTAGATGGCCTTTTTCATTGTCCTCTATATCACCAATTTTGGTGTCATCTGCAAATGTACTAAACATGCCTCCCTATATTCTCATCCAAATCGTTTATGGAACAATATGCAATCTTGTGGACTGAGTATCGGTTCCCGTGGAACATTGCTATTAACAAGCCTCCAGTCTAAAAAATAACCGCCCACAACCACCCTCTGTCTCTTACAGTCAATCCAATTGGCAAGCTCATCCTGAATCCCACATGATCCAATTTTACCAGTCTACTGAGCAGAACATTGTCAAAGATTTTAGTAAAAAATCTCTAGGAATCTCGATAATTCCTCCCATTTGAAGTTGCTTGGCATATTTCTGCCATCTTGGTGTGAGTTATGATGATTGTTAAAATGAATTAATATAGGTGTCCCTGTTCTTTGCAATATAATTTTTTCATCTAAGGCACATGGAGAAAATATGTCTGAAATCTAGGTCATATTGTTATTGTGGATGTAAAATATTTATTGTGATTTACTTTCAAAATTATTAAGTCCAAAGTAATTCAGATGTAGTAAAAAGCGTTTTTGCAGGAAGTGACATGGTAATATTTTTTTGAGTTGAAAGTCTGTACAACAGTGTAAACAAAAAAATTGCAGCAGTGAGTTTAGTCAAACATCTTAAGCTTCAAAACGTTTTATATGCAATGAATTATGTTAATATAATTGCATAGAATGTTACAGAACTAAAATACACAATCCGCATTTGGCCAGTCCAAGTTTCTTTGACTAACTATGACTCTTTTGTAGGAAGAAGCTGTATTTTGGGAATAAAAGATGTCCCATGGTGTTTTAGAGACAAAAATAGTGTTCCGTGTGAAGATATGCCTGGCCTATATGCGCTATGATTGATATTAAGCAACTTTAGAGCTGAATTCTTTGTACTCTTGACATGGAAGATTTATATGCTGCTCACCTAAAATGAATAATTGCTAAGTTTAACAATTATATTGACTTTGGAGTTTTTCATTGAATGGATTTTTGTAGTTGACCTAATTAATAGAAACTGATTCAGAATGGACACTTTAAGGTGATTTTTAGTGAATGACATCATTGTGATTAAAATTAAGCCAGATTTTATACATTATCACATTTTTTATTTCTTTGAACCAGTTCTTCCAATGATGTACAAAATTTACAAGTAATAAGTGGCAGAAGTGGAATTAATTATTCCTCAGCCAGCCACCCTCATTTTTTTACCCCTTTGAATTTGATTGTGTCCACAACTCTGCTGGCCACACTAAGTTACCATTTACCTTTTGTTTCTACCCTTCATGGCCTTTATTAGTTTATGGTCCAATATTATATCCCAGTTGTACAGTTCTCATATTTATTTTCAGATCACTCCATGGCTTTGCTCTCCCCTTTCTATAGTTTTCTCCAGCCCCTGCAACCTGAGATCTATACCTACTACAGAGAGTTGTGAAAACAGGCCAGTCCATCACATAAGCCAACCTTCCATTCATTGACTCCGTCTATACTTGCTTTAGGAAGGCAACCAACATATTCAGATACCCCACCCTCCCTGATTATAACCTCGTCCATCAGGCAGAAGATACAAAAGCTTAAACACACATGCCAACCGATTCAAAAACAGCTTCAACCCTGCTGTTATTAGACTTCTGAATGGACGTCTCAAATTTTAAATTTAATGTTGATCTTGTTATTTGTGCACCTTCTCTGCAGCCGTAACATTGTATTCCTCACTCCATTCTATTACCCTAATGCAATTTGTGTGGTGTGATCTGCTGGTTCTGCATGCAAAACAAAACTTTTCACTGTACCTAGGTACATGTGACAATAATAAATCTGATCAAATCAAAATTTTTTAATCCTGGTCTGTAGCAGATCTCAGATTTTAATTGCTTCACTATTGGTTCATATGTCTGGATCCTAAGTTCTGCTATTCCCTCCTGAAACCTTGCGTCTCTTTCATCTTTTAAGATATTTGTTAAAATCTACTTTTTTGACCAAGTATTTAACCACCTATTGTGATATTTCCAAATGTAACGCTGTGTCAAACTTTGGATTCGTTCCAGCAAAGCACGTTAGGACATTTTGCAACAGTCAGGGCACAATATAAATTCTTTTTGGGTTCTTTGAGCTAATGCCACATCTCCATGACCTCCACCAGCAAGGAGGCAGACCCCGAATCTGTACCAGCTGGAATGGGGATTGAGCTCCATGCTTTTAACATCAACCTGATCCACACTGACCATCAGCCAGCTGAGCCAACTAGCTCCCAAAAGCGTTCCGATTGCTGCGACAACATACATTTTCGCATGTTGTAGCCTAGAACGATGAATCATGATGGTTGGGGATCCAAATTATTTCCATTGTATGACTGATTAGGAATTTCCGGCATTCTTGACATTAGCCGTTGGTGTGTGTTGGAAGGATTTGTCGGTTTATTGTCAACCTGTTTCACCACATTGTGAAAACACCTTTCTTGGCCATCTAGGGCTGAAGCTGGAACGTAACCCATTCCTCCTCAGGATCTCCACTGTGTAACAAAGCAGTAGAAGTAGCTGTTGAGCCTGTTTTTCAATTCTAAATCACCATTAACCACCTATATCAATGCTATATTTCTGCACTATCCCTATATTAAAAGATCATGGAATCCCTACAATGTGGAAAGAGGCCATTCGGCCCATCAGGCCTGCGCAGACCCTCCAAAGAGCATCCTGCCCTATTCCTGAAACTCCGCATTGACCATAACTAGCTCCCATTGCCTGAACTCTACAGGGCCATTTATCATGGCTAATCCACCTAACCTGCACATCTTTAATCTGAGAGGGGAAACTGAAGCACCTAGAGGAAACCCATGGGCACATGGATAGAACGCGCAAAGTCCACACAGACAATCACCCATTGCTGGAATTAATCCGTGGTCCCTGGCACTGTGAAGCAGCAGTGTTAACCACTGAGCCACCATCCTGGCCATATCTCTTCTTTTCGTTCGTGCCAAGAAAGCTATTGATCTCTGTCTTCAACATTGTAGATTCCTAAACTTGACGGCCTCTTGGGTAGAGAATTCCAAACGTTCACCTGAGTGAAGAAATTCCTCCTCATGTCAGTCCTAAATGGCTTGCACCTTATTCTGAAATTATGTTCTTGATCCCACAGCCAGGGAAACATATCTGACATATCCAGTCTTTCATGAATTTTTAAATTTTCAATGAGAATTCCTGTCATTCTTCTAAACTCTAGAGAAAGCCGACCAACTTTTTCAGTCCTTTATAGGGCAGTCTGACCATCTCAGGAATTGAGTTTGATGAAGCTACATTGCACTTCCTAGATGGCAAATACATTCTTTCTTATCTACAGGATCCAAATCTGCACATAGTACTCCAGTTTTGATTTCATTAAGCTCCTATACAATTGAAGCAAGACATCTCTACTCTTGTACTCAAATCCACTTTTGGTAATGACTGTATTAACACTTGCCTTCTTAATTGCTTGAGGCCCCCATATGGTTGTTTTTAGTGACTTAGAAATAAAGTCCCTTTGGACATCAACACTTTCCGATCATTCACTGTTCAAGAAATATTCTGCACCTCTGTTTATCCTGCCAAAAGGTGGATAACCTCAAACGTGTGCACATTATGTTCCGTCTGCCATGTTCTTGCCCAGTCATGCAGCCTGAGCAAATCTTGTTGAAACCTCATCATGATGTCCTCACAACACATGTTCCCACCTAGGTTGTTTCATCTGCAAATTTGGAACTATTACACGATTTACCAGGATATTACTGAGTACACGAGGTTTGAGTTTTAAAAATGGGCTGGGACTTTTCTACCTGGACAGTAGGATGTTGAAGAGTAAGCTTATAGGGGTTTATATATCATGAGAGGTGTAGATAAGGTTAATAGCAAAGCTCTTTTCCTCAGGGTAGGTGAGCCCAAAACTAGGGGACATATTTTTAAGGTGAGAGGAGAAAGTTTTTAAAAAGGACATGAGGGGCGATTTTTTTTACACAGAGTGGTTTGCGTGTGAAATGAGCTACCAGAGAAAGTGGTGGATGCAGGTAAAGTTCCAATATTTAAAAGACATTTGGGAAGGTTCATGAATAGGAAATGTTTGGAGGGATGTGAGCCAAATGCAGGCAAGTGGCACTAGTTTAGTTTGGAATTAAGGTCAGTGTGGAAGAGTTAGACTGAAAGGTCTGTTTCCATGCTATATGACTCTGTTTTCCATATCCAAATAATTGATATCAATTGTGAAAAGCTGGGGCCCAAACGCTGATTCTTGTGATACTCCATAGTCACAATGGACCCACCTGAAAATGACCCGTTTATTCCTGCTCTTTATTTTCTTTCCATTGACCAATCTTCAATCCATATCAATGTATTACCGTTTACACGTGGTCTAATTTTCTCCTCTGGCTTCTTCTGTGGGACCTTCTCAAAAGCTTTCTGAAAATCCAAATGCTCCACATGCATGGGTTCCCTTTTATTTACTGTGCGAGTAACATCTTCAAAAGTCTGTCAAACATGATTTGCCTTTCATAAATCAGTATTGACTCTGTCCGACCACATTATTAAACTCTAAGAATCCAGCTGTCACAGCCTTTCTAATAGATTCCAGTAATTTACATACTGTTGATGCCACTCTTGAGTCTGTCATTCCTGATATACTCTCTGAAATAATGAGATTCCATTTACAATCTTCTAATCTGCAAGCACCATTCTAGAATTTTTAGAATTTCAAATGACCATGTTGTTGCTTCTCTCAACAGCGTAAAATGTTGATTATTTGGTTGTAGCAAATTATAAATTTTAGACCCATGAAGTTATCCAGTTCTGCCTTTTTACTAATAATTTATTCCAATTACTCATTCTGACTAATCCATAGGATCTCTTTTATTTCTGGCAGACTTGTTGTGAAGACAGATACAAAGTAATCATAAAGCTTCACTTCCATTTCACTACTTGCCATTATAAATTCTTGCTCTGTGCTTGAAATGGGCCCACATTTGTCTTTTCAAATTCTTTCCTGTTCACATATCAATCAAAGTTTTTGTGGTTGGCTCTTATATTTCCTGGTAATTTAACTTCATTTTCTGTTCTAGCTTTCTTCTTCAGCTTATTGATCTGCCTTTATTAAATACAAAAACTTCAAATTGTTATTGCAAATGTGTCCAGGCTTATCTATAGTTCTTTGTACTTACTTTAAACAATAACTTTGTTTAAAAAAATGTAGTGGATGGTGATAATACCATGAATACCATCTACATTAAGATTCAGAATGCTATTTCGAAATTTCATATAGGGGACTTTGGGGAGGATTATGGGACAGTAACAAAATGAATTAAAAACTGCTTATGAGGGAGGAAGCAAAGGGTTGACGGCCATCTTATAGTGCAGTGGTAATGTCCTCACCCCTGGATCAGGAGGTCTGGGTTCATGTCTCACCATGTGTGTAATAACATCTCTGAACAGGTTTCAGAAAAATAGGTTAAATAGAACCATAGAATCCCTATAGTTGGAAGCAGGTAATTTAGCCCATCGAATCCAGACTGACCCTCTGAAGATCATCCCACCCAAACCCACACTATCCCTGTAAATCTGCATTTCCCTGCTAATCCACCTAGCTGGCACGTCTCTGGATATTACACGCAATTTATCATGGCCAGTACGCCTCACCTGCACATCTTTGAACTAAGTTACGTTAAATAGGTCAAATAAAACAAATAAACAGAGGTTCAGAGATAAGGTCAAATTCTCAGAAAATGAGCACTTGTGTCCTTTTCATTGAAATTAAACTATTACACTACAATGTATTAATAGTATCCTCGTCTCCAGAGAGTTTTGGAAATTAGATCATTGAAAGTATTTTAAGAGGAGGTAGATTTTTTTAAGTACCAAGGAGTTGAGGGCCAGGAGATACTGGTACGAAAGGGGAATTGAGCCTAGAGCAAAATCAGACTTGATCGTATAATTTGGTGGGGAAGACGAGAGGGGCTGAATGGCCTACTCTTGCTCATGTTTCTTATGCTGTAGCACATTTTAGTCGAAAGCGTGAGGATTATTTGCCTCGTGACAGGGAAAGAAAGTTTTTAACAGGTAACTGGCAGATAAGCTAAATACTGCAGTATGTTTATCTTCAAGGAACCACAAGAAGTCTCCATGAAATAGTTAAAACCCAAGAGTCAAGTGGGAACATGCAAGTGAGAAAAATTAGTTAAAATGTAATGTAAGACACAATTAACGGGACTGAAAGTCGGCAAATTTTGTGAGACCCAATGATCTTCATTCTGGAATGTTGAAAGTGATGCGGATAGAGATAGTGGATATATTCCTGATCATCTCTCAAACACCATTAATTCTGCAATGATGTCTGCAGATTGAAAGGCAACAAAAATAACCCCACTTTAAGAAAGGAAAGAGTTGGAAAAAGGAGAATAACAGACTGGCAAACTTGATTTTAGTCAGAATCAAAATGTTAAAACATGTTAAGATGTGACTAAGATATGCTGAGAAAGTTAGTGTTGGAGTGGGCGGAGTCATCATGAGTCTTTGAAGGGAGATTTACATTTGAGGATGTTACTAGCAGACTCAGTAAGGCGGAACCAATGTAGTGTTTCTGGAATTTTAGGAGGCTTTGATAAAGTCCCACACAGGAGGATAGTAAACAAAGTTAAAACGCATGAGATTGGGAGTAATGTGCTATCATGGCCTGAGGGTTAATTAACAGACAGGGAGCATACATTAGGAATAAATGGGTTATTTTCACTATGAATAGTGAAGTACTGCAAGGATCATTGCTGTTCGCAGTGTATATCAATGATTTGGACATGGGGCTAATGAGAATATCTCCAGGTTGCAAATAATACATTCCCATGTAGTTTTGACAATTGAGGAGGAAATGTAAAAAGACTCCAAGAGGTGGGTGGGCGAGCTAGAGCATGGCATATGGAACATAATGTGGATAAATGTGAAGTTATCCACTTTGATGTCGAGTATTTCTTAAATGGTGGAAAATTGGAAACTATTGATATCTAAAGGATAAAATAAAGGAACCTTGGATGATGAGAGCAGTGGAGCCTCTTGTGAAAAGGAAGAAGGTAGCTTACATAAGGTGGAGGAAGCTAGGGTCAAGTTCAGCTAGAGAGGATTACACGCAGGCAAGGAAGGAGCTCAAAAATGGTCTGAGGAGAGCCAGGAAGGGGGCACAAGAAAGGCTTGGCAGAACGAATTAGGGAAAACACAAAGGCACAAAAACACTTATGTGAGGAATAAGAAAATGGTCAAAGAAAGAGTAGGGCCGATTAGGGATAGCATAGGGAACTTGTGTGTGGAATCTGAGGGGGTAGGGGAAGCCCTAAATGAGTTTTTTGCTTCTGTATTTACGAAAGAAACAAACTTTGTAGTGAATGAAACCTTTGAAGAGCAGGTGTGCATGCTGGAATGGATAGAGATAGAGGAAGCTGATGTGCTGAAAATTTTGTCAAACATTAAGATTGACAAGTCGCCAGGCCCGGACCAGATTTGTCCTCGGCTGCTTTGGGAAACGAGAAATGCAATTGCTTCGCCACTTGCGAAGATCTTTGCATCCTCGCTCTCCACTGGAGTCGTACCTGAGGACTGGAGAGAGGCAAATGTAACTCCTGTCTTCAAGAAAGGAAATAGGGAAATCCCCGGCAATTACAGACCAGTAAGTCTCACGTCTGTCGTCTGCAAGGTGTTAGAAAGGATTCTGAGGGATAGGATTTATGACCATCTGGAAGAGCATGGCTTGATCAAATGCAGTCAACATGGCTTTGTGAGGGGCAGGTCATGCCTCACAAACCTTATCGAGTTCTTTGAGGATGTGACTAGAAAAGTTGATGAGGGTCGAGCTGTGGATGTGGTGTATATGGACTTCAGCAAGGCATTTGATAAGGTTCCCCATGGTAGGCTCATTCAGAAGGTCAGGAGGAATGGGATACAGGGGAACTTAGCTGTCTGGATACAGAATTGGCTGGCCAACAGAAGGCAGCGAGTAGTAGTAGAAGGAAAATATTCTGCCTGGAAGTCAGTGGTGAGTGGGGTTCCACAGGGCTCTGTCCTTGGGCCTCTACTGTTTGTAATTTTTATTAATGACTTGGATGAGGGGATTGAAGGATGGGTCAGCAAGTTTGCAGACGACACAAAGGTCGGAGGTGTCGTTGACAGTGTAGAGGGCTGTTGTAGGCTGCAGCGGGACATTGACCGGATGCAGAGATGGGGTGAGAGGTGGCAGATGGAGTTCAACCTGGATAAATGTGAGGTGATGCATTTTGGAAGGTCGAATTTGAAAGCTGAGTACAGGATTAAGGATAGGATTCTTGGCAGTGTGGAGGAACAGAGAGATCTTGGTGTGCAGATACACAGATCCCTTAAAATGGCCACCCAAGTGGACAGGGTTGTTAAGAAAGCATACGGTGTTTTGGCTTTCATTAACAGGGGGATTGAGTTTAAGAGTCGTGAGATCTTGTTGCAGCTCTATAAAACTTTGGTTAGACCGTACTTGGAATACTGCGTCCAGTTCTGGTCGCCGTATTATAGGAAAGATGTGGATGCTTTGGAGAGGGTTCAGAGGAGGTTTACCAGGATGCTGCCTGGACTGGAGGGCTTATCTTATGAAGAGAGGTTGACTGAGCTCGGACTTTTTTGATTGGAGAAAAGGAGGACGAGAGGGGACCTAATTGAGGTATACAAGATAATGAGAGGCATAGATAGAGTTGATAGCCAGAGACTATTTCCCAGGGCAGAAAAGGCTAACATGAGGGGTCATAGTTTTAAGCTGGTTGGAGGAAAGTATAGAGGGGATGTCAGAGGCGGGTTCTTTCCACAGAGAGTTGTGAGAGCATGGAGTGCGTTGCCAGCAGCAGTTGGGGAAGCAAGGTCATTGGGGTCATTTAAGAGACTGCTGGACATGCATATGGTCACAGAAATTTGAGGGTGCATGCATGAGGATCAATGGTCGGCACAACATCGTGGGCTGAATGGCCTGTTCTGTGCTGTACTGTTCTATGCTCTAAAGGGATGTATGTGTTATAGAGACCAGGTTCATACAGCATGGAAACAGACCCTTCAGTCTAACTCCTCCATGCTGACCATGTTCCCAAACTAAACTCGTCACAGTTGCCTGCGTTTGGCTCATATCCCTCCCAACATCTCCTGTTGATGTACCTGTCCAAATACCTTTTAAATATTGTTCATAAGTCACTGAATGCAAGTTTGCAGTTCAGTAAGCAATTCAGAAGGCAAATGCTATGTTAGCCTCAATCACAAGAGATTTGAGTATGGAGTGATGAAGATTAGCTTCAATTATATAAAACAGTGGTGAATTTGCACTGGGTGTGTTGTGTGCATTTCTGGGTCCTTTATCCAAAGAGGGATGGATTTTCTGTAGAGGGAATGCAGCAGCAGTTCACCAGTGTTATGGACTGGATGAGATGGGACCCCTTCAAATTATTTTAAGAAGGTAGCCTAGACCTCAGCTTTATCTCATTTTCAAAGGCAAATGTGAAGTGCCTGGTCTAGATGCAATAATGTATCTAAAGAAAGAGAAAATTTAACTTAACTCTGTTAGAAACTTAACAAAATAACAGACACAGTAACTGTTACTAATTAACTGTTCCTAATTAACTGTTCCAATATTATAACATCCCATAAACACATGCCTTAGCAATAAAGCAAAATTCAGACACAGATTCTCAATGCAGCTTTCCCATTCAGAAGGAGAAAAGCATCAAGAGAAAATTCAGAGAGAGTAGCAGCCAGGAGACATTCACTGAAGCTTCCATCTCTGTTGAGACCCCATCAGAATCTGATACTACTCCGAAATGCTGATCTGTAAGAGCTGGCCACACTCTTTCAGGCTGTTTATTCAAGTGTCCTTCAGTAGCAAGCTCACTACCTCTGCATTACAAGCCCCCTTCAAAAAAATACCTTTTAAAGTGACAGCATCATTACACCAGACTGATTCCTAGGATTTCTTTGAAGCTAGATTGAGGGGACTGAACCCATATTCCCTCATGCTTAGAAGCTGCGGTTTCATAGAAATTTACAATATTCTTAAAGGGGTTGGCAGAGTAGATGCTGCATCACAGAATTGTTATGGAGTATAATGAAGCCGTAGTTTCTACACAGCTCTCAAAATGACCATGACATAGTGTCATTCTCCCACCCTTTCCACTTGCGCCTACATTTTCATCAAATCCCCTCGACCTCAATTCAGTCTGAATCCTCCTCACTTTCAGGCAGTGCCTTCCTGATTAGCAAATGTTCCCACTCATGAAAAGGTCAAAAATGAGAAGGCACAGATTTGCAAAAAGAGCAAGAAAAATCCTTTCTCAACTGGAAACAGTTTCTTCTTACCTACTAAGTCTAGGCCACTTATGATTTTGAAAATTTCAATCAAATCTCATCTCAGTCTTCCCTTCTCCAAGGAAAACAGTCTCAATTTCTCCACTGTATCTTCATTCCTGAAGTTTCTCACCCCAGGAATCATTCTCATAAACCTGTTCTGTACTCTACTGTGTTTGCATTCTTAAAGTGTGGCATACTTAGTCCTGATAATCCGCTGATATGCTACCTGCAGGTCCATGTAATCATGAGTCAACCCCAGATTCCCTCTCTTTTTCCCATTGTCTTGTTTAACCTGCCTTGGTAAACTGATCGTGCCGTCCTTTGTGGAACATAGCATTATCTTCAGTGTTTTTGTTATCCAAGTCCATTCCCCTACCCCTTGCTGGTGTATAATGAGGATTGAGTGAACTTTAGTTGAGGTCTAACTCATGCCTTTTCTGGGTTCAGCGTAACCTCCACACTGTTCAATGTAGGACACAGTTAATAAAGCCTATGTTACTGTATACTTTATTAGCTATTATTACTATTCTCTATTCTGGCGCTGTCTGCCTCTCCCAATATTTTTTGCAGTATTTGTTGTTCTCCTTTAATGTTCTCCTCTGGTTCCTATACCTCTGCAGAATTAGTTTACTGCCTCCTCAACAGCACTAAAAGGTACAAGAGCAAAAAATTACTGCGTAGGTACTCAGTCCTCTGTTTAACTGTCCCACTTGTATGGATACCAACTCACCCAGAACCAGTCCTACCATCCCAGAATTTAAAGCTTCTCCCTCCTTCACCATCTTTCCAGCCTTGCATTGACCCATCTTACCGTCCTATTTATGTACTCACTTTTGTTTAACACTGTGAGTAAAAGGGAATTACTATTTGTGCCGTCTTGCTTTCTAATGTTTGATCACCTCCCTGAGTTTTGACTGCAGGACCACATTTTCCTAACCTGGCTATGTCATTGGTTAAAATGTGACCTACATCTTCTGGTTTTCCTCCCTCCTATAGAAGAATATGTTGCAGGTTGTTCAATGACATCCCTGACCTGGGCACCAAGTGGGCAACATATTGACCTTAAACCGTGTCATTGGCCACAGAAAAACCTATCTGTTTCTGTAATTAATGATTTCCCATTCTCCACAGCTTTTCCACTTGTCTTCCTTCCCTTCTGTACAGCTGGCCCACCCGAGGTACCATGCGCTTGACACGTGCTGAACGTCCCTGAGGAACTATCACCCTCACCACTATCCAGAATGGAAAACTGATTCTTGAGCAGGATCTCAGGGGAGTCATGCATTACTTACCTGGTTCTCCTGCCCTGTCAGGTGGTCATCAATCTTGCAAGCCTGTTTAGCAAAATTTACCTTGGCAGTGTGTAACTCAGTTATGGGATTAAGAAACAACCACCATGCAGTTTTAAAGGAATGGCTTGGCATCATTTTGTAGCATAGATAGTGCAGTTGTGAATATTGCTGTTCTAACAACAGTCTTTCAACTAAAAAACATCTAATTGAAAAGGTATGTCATACAATGTATAATAATATCTGGAAATATTCAGTGACCCGGGAATTGATTCTGTAAATTAGACACCACTGTCAAATTTGAGTGCACAAGATTCTTTCAGATGTGGTTGAACGATTTCTTTCCTTCCTCCTTTTTCCAGGAGTTCCAACAGCTTAGGTCGATATTTGAAGAACTACACTCAGTGGAAGACTCTAATGAAATGGTCTAGGGATGGGGTAACTGGAGGAATGTGTGCATTCAGGAGGCAACATTCTGCCTATCTGAATCCTATTGTTAAGCTCAGAGATCAGTTGTATGCATATGGTTGAAGTAAGTTATTGGTTAGGTGCTGTATCCTAGAATTAAAGAGGAGTGTGTCACTGGCATACATCAATGGGTAAACCCATAACTGAGACAAGCTGAACAGTTTTACACTACCATTCTGGTCTGAAATGTTATACTCGACTATGAGGAATCACTGAGGTGAGGAGAGTGTTCAATAGTCATCAAATGTTGCATCAACAGTACTTTATATTAAAATAATGTTCACTGCAATTCAAAAACTATGAATTGTTTTGAGAGGCTTCAAGATGTTATGGCAGTGGAAATGTATCATTTTCTTTTATCTTTTGCAGTAAGTATTCTTTAAAACAGAATACTGCAATTTGTAAATTCTTTTTGTTTTTAATCATATTCCCATAAGAATGCAAGGCAAATTTACTCCTGGATTTGAGAATAAAATTTGTTTGCAATGAATATTCTCAGTTTGCTAATGTTTAGTGCGTGGCTGATGTCCAGGTTACCAGATTGTACACGATCTGGACAAATGTTTCTTAGTGTTAATTAAAAGAAAGCATGAATAGTAGTAAGTATTCAAGAAATAGATAAAGCTTTCGATTTTAAATGTATCAAGGAGTATGGAGAGAGTGGAAGTATAGCACTGAGATAGAGGGTCAGCCATGATCATATTGAAATGTGGAGCAGGCTTGAAGGGTTGAATGGCCTATTGTTGTTCTAGTTTCTGTTTTTAATTTGGGTTGTTGTAGCGGGGGTGGGGGTGCAATGAAGGTAAATGTTATGAGTGTGAGTATTGAATGTTATTCAGTTTAGATTTTAACGGGCAAGGAGTGCTGTCTTTTACTATATCAATCCCTTTATTTTTGTTTGAAACAAGTCAATAAAGCGATTAAGCCATTGCTTAAAAATTGCCAGGAGTTGCAATATTCTGAAGATAAAATGTTGAAATAAACATGGTTCAGAGCTAGAATGACATGGTGCTGTTTTGAATCTCCCAATAAATGAACTTCATGTTGATAACTGTAACACAATTCCTGATTTGTACATAATCTGGCTAGACATATGCGATCACCAAACTTGAAACCATATTTAATGCCAATTTCATCTTTTGTTACAGTGATACAATAATATTCCAGATGAAGTGTGATATGTTTTTTACAGTGAATCCATATAATTGTGTATTACAGTTCGAGGTTCAGAAGGAATCTATATGCTCAATGGCCCTCCTACGTACACAGAAAATACCTCTTTCACAAGGTATTTTAAATTCAGCTGTTTTTATTGCACTTGTGTGTCTTTTGTTGATTATGGCGCAACATTTAGATGAAAACTGTTACAAGAAAATCATTTCAGGTTTAACTGTGACTAAATTGGTAGAATTCTGGGTCAGAAAGTTGTGAGTTCAAGCCCCATGCCAAGAGCTTGAACACAAAAGTCAAATGAAGGAGGACAGTGCTGTTGATGGTTATATCTTTAAACTGAAGCCCCCATCAGCACTCCTGGATCCCATGGAGTTACGTTAGAAAAGAGCAGGGTAGTTCCCCCTGGTATCCTTGTCAGTATTTATCCCTTTAACAAGGTCGTAAAAGCAGATTACTAGATGATTGTCACATTGCTGTTTGCAGGAGCCTGCTGCGTGCAAATTGGGTAACCCATTTTGTACATCACAACAATGGCAACTTTTCAGGAGCACTTAATTGGCTGTAAAACCATTTGGGGTATTCTTTGCACATGAGAATCTATGAAAATGGATAAATACAAGTCTGTCAATGTTTAGAAGCTGAAACAATGCCCACTGTCACAGCTGGTTTGTGAACCATTGTACGTTAGCATAAAATGAGAGACATGGGAATGGTATCTGCAGTCCTAAGCCCTAAATTCCTCAGCATGATGGGACATGCATTTGGGCCAAGAACAGAAGTCGGATCTTTCTGCCCAAGCAAAGAAGATCCAGAGGATAATTTGTTCTGCACCATTTTGTTTTGCCCAATTATAGTATGACCATAGTATGATAGTATAACCCATATGACTGTGAGAGATTTAAAAACAGTGGGATTGGAAGAACAATGGGTAACTGACCAACATTGTATCGACCCAAAGTGAAATGTTTGAAATTGAAAGTGAAGGATGAAGACTCACAAAGATACAGGTATTGACCATAAGTCTCTTTACCCTGTCAGCCAGAAACTCATGGGCACTATGGAAAGTCAGCCATTCCCCCTATACAATGTCATTGCTTTTACACACGAGGAAACTAGAATTAAAATAAGTTTGAAGCACCAGTTGTATTGATTGTTTATCATCTTACCAACAACAAATCTGGCACAATGGATTCTGCTTCATTAGTTTTTGAGTCTTTTAAATCATGGAATCCCTGGAAGCAGGCCATTTGGCCCATCGAATTCACACCGACGCTCCAAAAAGCATCCCACCCAAACCCATCCACTTATCTAGTACCCATAGTTCCAACGGCTAATCCACCTAACCTATGCATCGCTAAATAATAAGTGCAATCCTGCTATCCTGCACATCTTTGGACTGTTGGAGGAAACTCATGTAGGCACAGGGAGAACATGCTACACAGGCAGTCATCCAAGATTCGAACCTAAATCCTCAGTGCTAGCCACCCTGAACTTATATTTTCATGAATTTACTTGGGAAAAGTTGTTTTTCTGCAGAAGAAGTTAAGAGAGTAATTTCAATGCATCATTTTTCTCATTCTCCAATTAATCATGATCTTTCCTTTTTGTGTTTTGCAGAGAAGACAGGAATAATTGCAAAGGCTTCACTTTCAGCAAAGATGGTTCCCTGTTTGCTTGGTGCAATGGCGAAAAGTCAGTAGCAACCTTCAGTTTCTTGTTACTGAGCCTCCTACACGTAAAAGAGTCACATACTTTAAGTTTCCATCTTTAACTGGGTTGCAGTCACACAAAAAATAAAATCGGTTCACTGTTGGACCTTATGCTGCTGAAAGATGTTCTTTTTTAGACATTCAGCTGCTTGATCATGCCACCATGTTTTAAGGTGGTATGTTGATGTGCAAATGACCAAAAGAACTTTGGAAATGTCACGCCTCCTTGGGGTAGAGCATTGGGAATCAAGTCCTGTTATTCACAGAGTTGTCACAAAAGTTAAAAATTTTATAAAAGTGTGCTGAACCCCTAATTTATCTGTGTTGGGTAGATTAGCTTAACAGAAAGCATTGTTACTTAACAAGATCCATTATGTATTACAAATAATCGGATTCTAATCACAGCTAAGCACTCACTAAATTCCGACAAACTTCCTTGTAAAATCCCCTGCAAGCATGTACACACTGGCAAAAAATAATTGGTGTTATGGGTACAGGGAAAAGAATATTGGAAAAACTGGTCAATAACATCAGTCTTTGGGATTTGATGGAATGTTCCTTTTAATATGTTCAGTTCTTTGATATTTTCCTTCAAGCCCTCTCACTTCTTTACAGGAGGCACAGAGCAACTTGTTCATAAATTATGAAGTATCTCTTTTAATGGTTAAAAGCTTACAGAAACTGGTAGAAGGGAGTAAACTGGATTTCTTCACGCTTTAGTATCTTAATGGAGAGAGAAGTACACTGTCTATCCTTTCAGTAGTCCGAAGGCTAGTATCGTTCCTACTTAGGAACCAAGCAGACAATTATTGTCACAACTGGTGACAACTCCCCAAACCAATTAACAGCCTCTTGTTTGCTGAATTTCACTTTGAATCATAGAATCCCGACAATGTGGAAACAGGCCCTTCAGCTCAACATGTCCACATTGAACCTCAGAGCATCCCACCCAGACCCATCCCCTATAACCCCCCTAATCTACACCTCCCTGAACACTATGGGCAATTTATCATGGCCAATCCATCTAGCCTGCACATCTTTGTACAGATACTGCACTCCTCCCCAACCCCCAGAGCCGGCTCATCCACAACATCTTCCACCACTACTTGAACAAAGCAGAACAAATTTAAATAACTTGTTTTTTGAAAGTACAGCAATTCTCTCCTCAGTCTTTTGTTGTAGAATGGTCATCTGTTCAGTCCATTACTAAAATAAAGTAAGAAGATGTCATCTTGACAGAAGGTGAATCTCCGATAGACACAATAACACAAGATGAATGAACCCAATCCACGTATGCATTTATATTTTTCGACAACCTGTCCACAATCAAGCACTTTCTTTTTTCGGTATCGTGTTGGTTATTCTGCAACCAGTTTTGTTTGAATAATTTCTTCTCTTTATCTCTGTAGAGTAAATATTGTGAGTACCCGAGACAGTCGGTTATTACACTCTCTTGACCTACCTAGAGTGACTTTGCTGGCATTTTCTCCTCAAAGCAATATCTTGACAACATGGCAACCTTACATGAGTGAGTAATTCAAAGTAGTGTATTTCCTTGTTCAGCATTTTCTCTGTAATTACATCACAACATGAGACTGCTTAAAAAGAGGAGAGGTGGGTCGTGTTTGGTTCAAGGAAATGTCAATATGATAGTATTTATTTTGTTAAAATGCGATTGCCCCATGAGTTGAATGCCTGACCTGTTATGGACAAAATAGTAAATCAGGAGTTTCCATCAAGTGACAGAGGGCTGCCAGAGAACAGCCATTGCTGCCCAACCTTTTTGTCGTCATTAGTCACGTAGGTGCAAACTCTGTTGGCTTGAAAACCATGTATAAAGTTCAGACACATATTCCAGTTAAACGATGTATGTCTCAAATTTTATGAACACATGGTACGAGCATATCATAGTTTTCTATTTTTTGATGTATCCAGCAATGATGAAACAAAGGTTATAAGATGTAGCAGAAGTAGACCATTGCACGTGCTCCACTAATAATGGCTCATGGCTGATGTGATTGTCAAGACCATTTTTCTGCTTTTTCCCCCTACCCCATGATTTCGATACAGGTTACAAAAGTGACTATCTCAGCCTTGAATATAGCCTTGACTCACTGCAAAGTGGTTGTCAATGAACAACCCTCTTAAATCACCAAGCAAGCCACTAAGTTCAAAAAAATGGGCAACTAATGTTGGCCTTGCCAGTGATGCCCATTTCCCGTGAAAGAACAAAGCTCCACATCAAAGTTCAAAAGTGATTTCTTCTTACCAGATGAGTAAGGTACTGCGGGTATTCAACCTGAGGAATCAGTCTCTTGAAAAAAGAGATTGTTAATAAGAATACAAAGTGTGAGGCTGGATGAACACAGCAGGCCCAGCAGCATCTCAGAAGCACAAAAGCTGATGTTTCGGGCCTAGACCCTTCATCAGGGAGGGGGATGGGGAGAGGGAACTGAAATAAATAGGGAGAGGGGGGAGGCGGATCGAAGATGGATAGAGGAGAAGATAGTTGGGGAGGTGGGGAGGGGATAGGTCAGCCCAGGGAGGACGGACAGGTCAAGGAGGCGGGATGAGGTTGGTCGGTGAAATGGAGGTGCGGCTTGAGGTGGGGGGAGGGGATAGGTGAGAGGAAGAACAGGTTAGGGAGGCGGGGACGAGCTGGACTGGTTTTGTGATGCAGTGGGGAGAGGGGACGAGCTGGGCTGGTTTTGGGATGCAGTGGGGGGAGGGGACGAGTTGGGCTGGTTTTGGGATGTCGCGGGGGGAAGGGGATATTTTGAAGCTTGTGAAGTCCACATTGATACCATTGGGCTGCAGGGTTCCCAAGTGGAATATGAGTTGCTGTTCCTGCAACCTTCGGGTGGCATCATTGTGGCACTGCAGGAGGCCCATGATGGACATGTCGTCTAAGGAATGGGAGGGGGAGTTGAAATGGTTCGCGACTGGGAGGTGTAATTGTTTATTGCCAACCGAGTGGAGGTGTTCTGCAAAGCGGTCCCCAAGCCTCCGCTTGGTTTCCCCAATGTAGAGGAAGCCACACCGGGTACAGTGGATACAGTACAGTACAGTACAGATACATTGGGAGATGTGAAGGTGAACATCTGCTAAATATGGGAGGTCATCTTGGGTCCTGGGATGGGGGTGAGGGAGGAGGTGTGGGGGCAAGCGTAGCACTTCCTGCAGTTGCAGGGGAAGGTGCCGGGTGTGGTGGGGTTGGAGGGGAGTGTGGAGCAGACATGGGAGTCACGGAGAGAGTGGTCTCTCCGGAAGGCAGACAAGGGTGGAGATGGAAAAATGTCCTTGGTGGTGGGGTCAGATTGTAGATGGCAGAAGTGTCGGAGGATGATGTGTTGTATCCGGAGGTTGGTGGGGTGATATGTGAGGACAGGGGGATTTTCTTAGGGCCGTTATTGCGGGGGCGGGGTATGAGGGATGTGTTGCGGGAAATGCGGGAGACGCGGTCAAGGGTGTTCTCGACCACTGTGGGGGGGGGAAGTTGTGGTCCTTGAAGAACGCGGACATCTGGGATGTGCGGGAGTGGAATGCCTCATCCTAGGATCAGATGCGGCGGAGGCGAAGGAATTGGGAACAAGGGATGGAATTTTTGCAGGAGGGTGGGTGGGAGGAGGTGTATTCTAGGTAGCTGTGGGAGTCAGTGGGCTTGAAGTGGACATCAGTTTCTAGCTGGTTGCCTGAGATGGAGACAGAGAGGTCCATGAAGGTGAGGGATGTGTTGGAGATGGCCCATGTGAACTTCAGGTTGGGGTGGAAGGTGTTGGTGAAGTGGATGAACTGTCCACCTGTCCGTCCTCCCTGGACTGAGCTACCCCCTCCCCACCTATACTCTCCTCTCCACCTATCTTCTACTCTATCCATCTTCGGTCCGCCTCCCCCTCTCTCCCTATTTATTCCAGTTCCCTCTCCTCATCCCCCTCTCTGATGAAGGGTCTAGGCCCGAAACATCAGCTTTAGTGCTCCTGAGATGCTGCTTGGTCTGCTGTGTTCATCCAGCTGCGCACTTTGTTATCTTGGATTCTCCAGCATCTGCAGTTCCCATTATCTCTTGTTAATAAGAAGTTCAGTCTAAAGTGGGTATTTTGTGTTTTCATAATACAAACTTCAAAAACCTGTCCGCACCAGGGTAACCATATGACATATTTTTATGGAAGACTGGAATACACTGTCTTAAAATGTACTTTGTTCTGGTTCACTTGAAGTGTTCAGAAGAAATTGTACTATTATCTGAAAAGGAAGAATATTCAGAGTTATGGGTAGAAGCCAGGAGAAATCACAAAGTGAATTCCTCATGCAGAGAGCTGGTGCAAACGTGATCGACTGAGCGACTCTCTGCACTGTAATGATTCTGTGATTCTGTGAAGTGCCGACCCTCAGAAACTAATTAAGTTAACATTTGCAAAATCTTGAAATATTTAAATGTCTACGGCCAAACAGCAGTCTGCTTATCATGTGTACATGCAGACTTTATCTTATTGTGAAATTCAATTTTGTTCATCAAGGTCATATCGTGGAAAAAACAAATGTTAATTGCAATTGGTCAGTTTATTCTTGGTAACGCTGTCAGCTTTGATATTTCATAGGAGTAGCATTGTTTGCAGCAAGGACGTTACTTAGTAGGATTTATGGATGATGCAGTTTAATCCTGTTTATTGCTTGTAGCTTTTGGGAGAAAAATCATGAAAACGTGAATGGTTTTAAGCAATGTTCTCTCAAAGCTGGCTGCTCCAAGATATTAAGTGTGGCAATTGGCACGCCGATCTCAGCATCGACCTTCAGTTCCAGAAGCCACTGTTGTGCACTTCCCTCGGAGGTCCTTGCAGCCTCAGGGAAAATTAGAGAGATCGCTGCTGTTCAAGCTTTCTTAAATCATTCATCATTATGTGGCTCAACCTCTGAGTCGGATTGTGGAGACAATAACCTGGAGTCATTTAAGGAACAGATGCAGTGATTGGGTAGGGAGATGTGGATTTAATGTTTTTCTTGGATAGATGTGTTTGGAGGTGTGACATTGCCTTTCTCATCCAAGCTTCTCTTGCCCTCATGTGGGATTTGAATATCAGGTGACTCAAGTACCACCATGATGAACAAATAATATTTCATTGCGATTTTACCCAAGAAAGCTATGGTTATTGATATGATCATTAACACAAGCACCAGCATTTCAAACTTCAAACCCCTGCTTATCCCTTATCTTGCATTATTCTGCCTCATGTATTTTCTTTATGATTGATGACATTCAACAACCACCCTTTCTGCTGTTTAATAGCATTTCTCTTATCTCATTTCTGCCTCTATTAATACCCTCTCACGAGCTTGGTCTGAGAAGGCTGAGGGGTGAACTAACAGTTAGTAACAATTTGGAAGGAACCCATTGTTCTTTTTGGGTGTGACCAAAGCAAGGGCTCATTAGTTTTAGATAATAAAGTGTGAAGCTGGATGAACACAGCAGGCCCAGCAGCATCTCAGGAGCACAAAAGCTGACGTTTCGGGCCTAGACCCGTCATCAGAGAGGGGGATGGGGTGAAGGTTCTGGAATAAATAGGGAGAGAGGGGGAGGCAGACCGAAGATGGAGAGAAAAGAAGATAGGTGCAGAGGAGAGTATAGGTGGGGAGGTAGGGAGGAGATAGGTCAGTCCATGGAAGACGGATAGGTCAAGGAGGTGGGATGAGGTTAGTAGGTAGGAGATGGGGGTGCGGCTTGGGGTGGGAGGAAGGGATGGGTGAGAGGAAGAACAGGTTAGGGAGGCAGAGACAGGCTGGACTGGTTTTGGGATGCAGTGGGTGGAGGGAAAGAGCTGGGCTGGTTGTGTGGTGCAGTGGGGGGATGGGACGAACTGGGCTGGTTTTGGGATGCGGTGGGGGAAGGGGAGATTTTGAAGCTGGTGAAGTCCACATTGATACCATTGGTCTGCAGGGTTCCCAAGCGGAATATGAGTTGCAGTTCCTGCAACCTTCGGGTGGCATCTGTAACTGATGTCCATTTCAAGCCCACCGACTCCCACAGCTACCTAGAATAAACCTCCTCCCACCCACCCTCCTGCAAAAATTCCATCCCCTATTCCCAATTCCTCCGCCTCCGCCGCATCTGCTCCCACGATAAGACATTCCACTCCCGCACAACCCAGATGTCCAAGTTCTTCAAGGACCGCAACTTTCCCCCCGCAGTGGTCGAGAACGCCCTTGACCACGTCTCCCGCATTTCCCACATCACATCCCTCACACCCCGCCCCCGCCACAACCACCCAAAGAGGATCCCCCTCATTCTCACCCACCACCCCACCAACCTCCGGATACAACGCGTCATCCTCCAACACTTCTGCCATCTACAATCCGACCCCACCACGCAAGACGTTTTTCCATCCCCACCCTTGTCTGCTTTCCGGAGAGACCACTCTCTCCATGACTCCCTTGTTTGCTCCACACTGCCCTCCAACCCCACCACACCCGGCACCTTCCCCTGTAACCGCAGGAAATGCTACACTTGCCCCCACACCTCCTCCCTCACCCCCATCCCAGGACCCAAGATGACTTTCCATATTAAGCAGCGGTTCACCTGCACATCTGCCAATGTGATATACTGTATCCGTTGTACCTGGTGTGGCTACCTCTACATTGGGAAACCAAGCGGAGTCTTGGGGACCGCTTTGCAGAACACCTCCGCTCGGTTCGCAATAAACAACTGCACCTCCCAGTCGCGAACCATTTCAGCTCCCCCTCCCATTCTTTCGATGACATGTCCATCATGGGCCTCCTGCAGTGCCACAATGATGCCACCCGAAGGTTGCAGGAACAGCAACTCATATTCCGCTTGGGAACCCTGCAGCCCAATGGTATCAATGTGGACTTCACCAGCTTCAAAATCTCCCCTTTCCCAACCGCATCCCAAAACCAGCCCAGTTCGTCCCCTCCCCCGACTGCACCACACAACCAGCCCAGCTCCTCCCCTCCACCCACTGCATCCTAAAACCAGTCCAACCTGTCTCTGCCTCCCTAACCTGTTCTTCCTCTCACCCATCCCTTCCTCCCACCCCAAGCCGCACCTCCATTTCCTACCTACTAACCTCACCCCGCCTCCTTGACCTGTCCGTCTTCCCTGGACTGACCTATCCCCTCCCTACCTCCCCACCTATACTCTCCTCTCCACCTATCTTCTTTTCTCTCCATCTTCGGTCCGCCTCCCCCTCTCTCCCTAATTATTCCAGAACCCTCACCCCATCCCCCTTTCTGATGAAGGGTCTAGGCCCGAAACGTCAGCTTTTGTGCTCCTGAGATGCTGCTGGGCCTGCTGTGTTCATCCAGCCTCACATTTTATTATTATGCTGCGTGGCCTGCAGTGTTCATCCAGCTTCACACTTTATTATCTTGGATTCTCCAGCATCTGCAGTTCCCATTATCGCTCATTAGTTTTAAGAATGTTGCTGAGTAAGCTGTGCAAGAGAAGCTATTTTAGCTGAACAGTGGGAATCACATAGAACTCAACATCACAGGTAGTAGTTAAGACAAATAGCATTGATGCATTTAAAGAGAAGGTGACTGAATATAGGGGAGGTAGGCATAAAGAATATGTTGATAGGTTAAATCAAACTGTGTGTACATAAGTGCTGGCATGAGCCATTTAAACCGAATGAGCAATTTCAATGTCTGAGCACTACAATTCTTAAAGTCAAACTTCATAAATCATTATTGGCATGCAACTTCTCACAGCTAAACAAAGTGCAGAAACCCAAGGGGAGGTGAAATTTAAACATATGTTTTTAAAGCAGCTTTTCATTGCAATTGCAATCCCTTCATTCAAAAGGATCAATTTAAACACCAGTGGCTTGTTTTGTTTTCCTGATGTGATATAAACCACTTTGACTTTGCTGTGAAAAGTACAACAGTCTTAATTTACTGGCAATTGACACATTGGTTAAGAATGTCTTGCAATGTTGGTTAATGAAAATTTCACGTGTGTAACAATAACTTGTAAATTTCTGTTCGCATCAATATGTAATATGAGTGCTGCATTAAAAACCCAGTTCTGGCACTAGCACTGGCACCTTTCTATGAGCGAGACTAGCTGCGCTGTACAGATCAGGAAGATCCCAGAATTAGTACCTCATTTGATTTCAGCATGAGGCCTTGACATGGAGGAAATTTTGGCCAGGCTTACTGCTCTCCTCACTATCCAGGACGCACTGCTGACAGTGCTTGACTGTAAACGTTGGGTGAGGACAGTATCAGGCTTGATTGTAATGCTTCTAGAGTCAGGTATCCAGTTAATATTCACTGCCGAGGCACATACATGATTAATAGCCTCAGCACTAGAGCTGTTTCTCCACCAGCATTGAATATATATTCAAAATAAATCAGAGTGGAGTGAAAATTGACAAAAAGAAATGAAAGTCTGTTACTGCTTATATTTTGATGATCTTTTTTGCCGGTCTTCAGTGTCTGGTGGCTATGGGAGAGGAATAGTGTACGAATGATAAAAATGTAGTTAATGGAAGCCGTGAAAACTAACAGCATGCCTATTCCCCGCAAATGTCATAGTGCTACCACGTTTTTCTTGCTTTTAGCAACCAAAAATAATCCACAAGGGGAACCAAACCTGCAGATTTGGGATCTTCAAACTGGACAATGTCTCAAGTCATTCTTCCAAAAGAAAATGCAAGGCTGGTAAATATGAGCGATTACAAGCAGTAATTGTTATTTTATGTTAGAGATATTTTTGAATCAACTTGTTTAGAGATGTCATTCCGCAGGACTGGAGGAGGTGGGACTAGAACCTGGGTCTCCTGTCTTGGAGTTAACAATGTGTGATGTATTATCAGTGCAGGAGTTGTACAGCCTATTTAAATGATATCATGAGCCTTTGAACTTGATTACTTTCTTCAGTCATCATGGACAAATAGCTTATTTAATCAAGGGTGGTTAATTCTCAAACCTTGAGAAGTTTTATCAGGAATATCCGAAATAAATATCATCACAGCTCGCAGATATGCTTCCTAATGACGCCTGGCTGTTTGGGTCAAGAGCTTTAGCAAAGGAAACTTGATGTTCAGAAGCAGTCATGTACATCTTGGGATAGCTTTAAAATTTGCCTGTTGAGGTGCAAAGGAATCGCCAGACATCAAAAAAGCAGCAAGGTCACTTAAGTTTGCTTTTGACTAGCCACATGACACAATGATTGAGGAGTTGTTGACTAACCATAACAATTAGTTTCAATCACGTTACTCTATTTCAGGCCCAGAAATGACATGAGATAAATGCTTAGAGCTCTGAGAGCCGTTTTTCCTTCCCAGCCTGCTAGACCTACCATGTAGAATAGCTCAAATTACAAAATGATTCCAGGTGTAGATATTTTTGTGTTGGTAAGGTGTTATACGTCGCACTTTCCCATCCAAAGTAAGCAAACTTCACACCTCTGGCAGCACCTGAGACCCAACTTTTCATAATTTCTTTGACTTCACCCGTGCAGAACTCAGTATGAGTGCAAAAGAACATGACTTGCCGGTTGTAGACCATCACTGACTCAACTCTCAATCCATCAGCAACAATGGCTGTCCACACAAGTTGTAGTGAAGTTGACTGTCTGAAGTGGGAACGTCATGGTGGTGAAGACAGGCAATGAAATGGCATCACAAAATTCAAGTACAAAATTTTAAACGTTTATATTGGGATCCCTAGCTGTGGAGAGACTAGCTAACCCCTTTGTAATGTTTTTAATTCAATAACAGAATTTACTTCTAGATGTTTATAAAATCGTGAGGGGCACGGAGAGGGTGAATGGTCAAAGTATTTTCCCCAGGGTAGGAGAGTCCAAAATCGGAGAGCATGGGTTTAAAGTGAGACGGGAAAGATTTAAAAGGTACCTGAGAGGGAACTTTTTCATGCAGAAGGTGGTAAGTTTATGGAGGAACTGCCAGAGGAAGCGGTGGAGGCTGGTAGAATTACAACATTTAACAGGCATCTGGATGGGTATATGATTAGGAAGGGTGTAGAGGGATATGGGCTGAATGCTGGCAAATGGGACTAGATTAATTTGGGTATCTGGTCGGCATGGACACGTCGGACTGAAGCGTCTGTTTCCGTGCTGTACATCGCTATGATTGTACTTCCCTGGGTCAAAATAGTTGCCTCTACTAGCAGATTTATGCTGCATTAGGAAGCAAATTAAGGAAGAGCTATCAAAGCATGGTGGTGAGATAGTGGAGAATAATCCCAGTGAAATGTAGAAAATATTTAACAATCCTTCGTATGCAGTATGAGCCGAGTGATTTTGAAAATCCAGTCTCTGATGTTTTAGTTGTTTGTGTTAATAGCTGTCTTTTTTTCCCCTTGTTTTAGGTGTCCCTGTTGGTCAGACAATGAAAGTATTTGTGCTCGAAATGTAAACAATGAAGTGCAGTTTTTTGAGAACAATGATTTTGGTATGTGACCTCTTCAGAATCACTGAGGAGCCCATTAAATTGTGCAAAATATTAGTCAGTGAATCTTGAATGTCATTATTACATACAGTGCTAGTTGTCAGAGTGTCTGTATAAAAAATATATTACGTATGTACTTAAAACAACTATTTTCAATGATGGTGTGATTTCACAGCAAGAGTGCTGATAAACTTAGCAATTTAGGGGTCACTACACATCAAATAGGTATAGAATTCTGTTTTTCTATATATGTATTGTAATTTATTCACGACAGCCTCAGTAGAAAATGGTCTCCACAGCTTAAAACAAAACATAAATTGTGCATAGTCCTCTCAAGGTAGACAAAGACATCATGTAATACTAAACCGTACCCACAAGATCCTCACTTCAATCCATGTGCCAAGATGGCTACCTTTGTTTGCGAGAACACCTTTGACATATCTAGGTTCAAATGAGAAAAGCAAAGCATGAGCTTTCTGTTAATTTTCACTGTCAGACACTAAAAAAGACTATTTAGGAGAAACAAAAACAAAGTTGCTGGAAAAGCTCGGCAGGTCTGGCAGCATCTGTGGAGAAAAAAATCAGAGTTAACGTTTCGGGTCCAGTGTCCCTTCCTCAGAACTGGACCCGAAATGTTAACTGAGCTTTTCTAGCAACTTTGTCATTGTTCCTGATTTACAGCATCCATAGTTCCTTCAGTTTCCATTTAGGAGAAGATCTGGAGGACTGCTCCTTGGCAAGAACTGATATTTTTTACAGAGAGGCTGGTAGAAAATTAAGATTTTGTTTTATAAAATGGTCACCCTGAAATCATTTTTAAATTGTAAAATTAAGCACAAGTTTATATAGATAGTGCATTTGGCAAATCTAATGTGATGTAAATTGAATTAGACTCTAAAAGAGGCATGTGTAATTTCCATTGAGGGCAGCTAGAGGTGGGCAATAAATGCTGGCCTTCCCAGGGACACTCAAATCCCTCATTGATTAAATTAAAAAGACTCCATAACTCACCGTTCCTGTCATCCACTTTATTCCATTTCTTCTCTTGTCCAAAATTGCGACTGGGACGCTGTACATACAGAAGGCTACGAGACAAAATTTCCTCATAATGTTTGCTCATATATAGATAATGTAATGGAACGTTACAAAACAACATTCTGTGGACCATTTTAAATAATGTTGATTTTCCCCAATTCAGGTAAAATAGCGAACAAACTCCATTTGCAGAACGTAGCAGATTTTGCTTTGTCACCAGGAGCTCAGCCCTGCAAGGTACTTCATCATTCACTTCTACTTGTTATGTGTTTTGCTCATTATTTTCCACTAGTACATTTATAAGGATGTTTGTTGTTGAGTAAAACCATTTCGTAGTTAGAATTATAGAAGTATTTTAAGGTTGGCTGCTTATTTTGATTAATTTAACTGCGACATTTATTTTGCGTATCTTGCTTCTGTGAGAAATGAGAAAGTACATTTAGCTTATTCCAGCTCAAATTACCCACCACAACTCCAATATCCTTCCATCACCCCAATCAGTTTCATTGCAGAATCCACCTGTACTTCAAATTATTCTTGGATTCATTCCTAGCATCAGTCACTCCTTATGTGATGCACTTAGAATTGTAGAATCATAGAATCCCTGCAGTAGCAATTTAGCATGGCCAATCTACCTCACCTGCACATTTTTGGACTGTGGGAGGAAACTGGAGCACCCGGAGAACATGGGGAGAATGTGCACACAGACACTCACCCAAGAGTGGAATCGAACCCGGGTCCCTGGTGCTGTGAGGCAGCAGTGCTAGCCACTGAGCCACCATACCACCGTGTTCTTAGCGCCAATCTAATGTTTGTCTTTTGATGATTTGAACCTTTCTCCCCTGAGCTACAGGTACAATTTAATGTGAATTTACCTTTCCCAGATTATTTATATTTACATACACAGCATTTACATAGAATGTACAAAAGGAAAATTTGGTCTGAACCAAGACATTAATTCTTGTGGTCCCCTCTGCTGCTCCTACGTTGTCCCCAACAGCAGAGGAAAATCCCAAATTTTGCCAATTTTCACTATAATTTAACCATACACCATCAGGGGTCAGCCTTGTGATTTTTCTCCGCACAGCCTCCAGAACTTTAATGGCTCTGTGGCTCAGCATCTAAATCCTACTCATTTGGGGGTCAGTTAGCTCAATTGGCTGGACAGCTGATTTCTAATGCAGAGTGACGCCAATGGCATAGGTCAGCCGAGGTCACCATGAAAGCGTTAGCTTTTCGACCTCCCCTGTAACATGAGAACAGCCCTGGGAGCATGGTGACTTCACTTCAATTCATTTACACTCGCTTATAAAAATACACAATAAGCAGGTGGCATGGTGGCTCAGCGGTTAGTACTGCAGCCACACAGCGCCAGGGACCCAGGTTCACTTCCATCCTCAGGTGACTGTCAGTGTGGAGTTTGCACATTCTCCCCGTGCCTGAGTGGTTTCCTCTGGGTGCTCCAGTTTCCTCCTATGGTCCAAAGATGTGCAGGTTAGGTGGATTGGCTGCACCAAATTGTCCCAAACTGTCCAGGGATGTGTAGATTAGGTGGATTAGCCAAGGTAAATGCAAGGTTACAGAGATAGGATAGGGTGTTGGGACTAGGTTAAATGCTGTTCGGAGGGTCGATGTGGATTTGATGGGTTGAATGGCCTGCTTTCACACTGTCGGGAATGATTCCAGGGGCAAATGGAGACCATATGGCTTTGTCAGGTCTGCTCCACCATTCTCTCTGATCATGGCTGATCTTGGGCTTGAATTCAATTTTTCTACCTACTCCCTATATCCTTTGGTTTCCTGAGATACCAAAAGTCTTTCTATCCAGTGTTCTACATACTCTGCGATTGAGCATCCATAACCCTCTGGGGTAGAGAATTCCAAAGATCCACACCTTTTGAATGCAGTAAATTTTCATAATCTCTACAAAATTATCAGCTCCTCACTTAAAACTGTGCCCCAAGTATTTTAGATGCCCCAACCACTGGAAACCATCTCTCAGTCTACCCTATCGAATTTCTTCAGAATCTTGCATATGCGAGATCACTTCTCAGTTTTCTAAACTCCAGAAAATACAGGTCTAATTTTCTCCATGACTAAACATGGCCCAGCCACCTGACCACAGGAACTAATTTAATGAAGTTTTCTTGTATTACCTGCAATGCAAATTTACCATTACTTGGCTGAAGTGACCAGAGCTGCAGATGGTGTTCCAGATATGGTCTTGCCAAAACCCCGTAGAATTGTGGCAAGACTTACTCTTGTATTCAAATCTTCTTGAAGTAAATGCCACCATGTTATTTGCTTTCATAAATTGCCTGCTGTACCTGCACTTTAACTTCAAAGAACAAAGAACACAGAAAGTTACAGCAAGGAACAGACCCTTCGGCCCTCCAAGGCTGCGCCAATCCAGATCCTCTACCTAAACCTGTCACCTGTTTTCCAAGGATCTGTATCCCTCTGCTCCCTGCCCATTCGTATATCTGTCTAGATACATCTTAAATGATGCTATCATGCCCGCCTGTACCACCTCCGCTGGCAACGCCTTCCAGGCACCCACCACCTTCTGCGAAGAACTTTCCACACACATCACCCTTACACTTTTCCCCTCTTGCCTTGAAATCATGACACCCTGGTGTCCCCCACTCTGGGGGAGAAACTTCTTTCTATCCACAGTGTCTATATCTCTCATGATTTTGTAGGCCTCAATCAGGCCCCCCCACCTCAACCTCCGTCTTTCTAATGTAAATAATCCTAATCTACTCAACCTCTCTTCATAGCTAGCACCCTCCATACCAGGCAACATCCTGGTGAACCTCCTCTGCACCCTCTCCAAAGCATCCACATCCTTTTGGTAATGTGGCAATTCAGAACTGTACACAGTGTTCCAAATGTAGTTGAACCAAGGTCCTATACAACTGTAACATGACCTGCCAACTCTTGTACTCAGTACCCCGTCTGATGAATGAAAGCATGCCGTATGCCTTCTTGACCACTCTATCGACCTGCATTGCCATCTTCAGGGTTCAGTGGACCTGAATACCCATATCTCCCTGTGCATCAGTTTTCCCCAGGGCTTTTCCATTTACCATATAATTCGCTCTTGAATTGGATCTTCCAAAATGCATCATCTCGCATTTGCCCAGATTGAACTCCATCTGCCATTTATCCGCCCAACTCTCCAGTCTATCTATATTCTGCTGTAATCTCTGATAATCCCCTTCTCTATCTGCTCCTCCACCAATCTCAGCGTCATCTGCGACACCGTCCCAACACGGATCCCTGTGGAACACCACTGGTCACAATTCTCCATTTTAAGAAACTCCCTTCTACTACAACTCTCTGTCTGCTGTTGCCCAGCCAGTTCTCTATCCATCTAGCTAGTACACCCTGGACCCCATGCGACTTCACTTTCTCCATCACCCTCCCATGGGGAGCCTTATCAAATGCCTTACTGAAGCCCATGTGTGTGACATCTACAGCCCTTCCCTCATCTATTAACTTTGTCACTTCCTCAAAGAATTCAATAAAGTTGGTAAGACATGACCTTCCCTGCACAAAGCCATGCTGCCTATCACTAATAAGCCCATTTTCTTCCAAATGTAAATAGATCCTATCCCTCAGTATCTTCTCCAGCAGCTTCCCTACCACTGATGTCAAATTCACCAGTCTACAATTACCTGGATTATGCTTGCTACCCTTCTTAAACAAGGGGGCAACATTAGCAATTCTCCAGTCCTCCGGGACCTCACCATGCTCAAAGACGCTGCAAAGACATCTGTTAAGGCCCCAGCTATTTCGTCTCTTGCTTCCCTCAGTAACCTGGGATAGATCCCATCCAGACCTGGGGACTTGTCCATCCTAATGCCTTTTAGAATACCAAACAGTTACCTCCTCGTTTTGTTGACTTGACCAAGAGTAAACAAACGCCTGTCTCTAACCTCAACATCCGTCATGTCCCTTTCCTCGGTGAATACCAACGCAAAGTGCTCATTTAGAATCTCACTCATTTTCTCTGACTCCTCACACAACTTCCTTCCTTTGACCTTGAGTGCTCTTTCTCTAGTTACCTTCTTGCTCCTTATATATGAATAAAAGGCTTTGGGATTTTCCTTAATCCTGTTTGCTAAAAATATTTCATGACCCCTTTTAGCCCTCTTAATCCTTTGTTCCAGATTGGTACTACTTTCCTAATATTCTTCCAAAGTTTTGTCTGTTTTCAGTTGCCTAGACATTATGAATGCTTCCTTTTCCGTCTTTGCTAGTCTCAGAATTTCACCTGTCATCCATGGTTCTCTACTATGCTCTTTCTATCCCTCATTTTCACAGGGACATGTCTGTTCTGCACTCTAATCAACCTCTCTTTAAAAGCCTCCCACATACAAATGTGGATTTACCCTCAAACAGCTGCTCCCAATCCACATTCCCTAGGTCCTGCTGAATTTTGCTATAGTTGGCCTTCTCCCAATTTAGCACTCTTCCTTTAGAACCACTCTCGTCTTTGTCCATGAGTATTCTAAAACTTACGGAATTATGATCACTATTCCCAAAGTAATCCTCTACTGAAATTCAACCATCTGGCCAGGCTCATTCCCCAACACCAGGTCCAGTATGGTCCCTTTCCGAGTTGGACTATTTACATACTGCTCTACAAAACCCTCCTGGACGCTCCTTACAAATTCTGATCCATCCACACCTCTAACACTAAGTGGATCCCAGTCAATGTTGGGAAAATTAAAATCTCCCATCACCACCACCCAGTTGCTCCTACATCTTTCCATAATCTGTCTACATATTTGTACCTCAATCTCATCTTTGCTGTTGGGAGGCCTGTAGTACAGCCCCAATATTGTTACCGCACTCTTCCTATTTCTGAGCTCTGCCCATATTGCCTCACTGCTTGAGCTCTCCATAGTGCCATCCTTCAGCACAGCTGTGATATCCTCTTTGACCAGTAATGCAACTTCTCCACCCCTTTTCCTTCCCCTCTGCCTTATCCGCTGCCCAAATATATCAGATTACTCACCTTCCCAGAGTGCAGTTCCACTGCTCCCACTCAACTCTGCTGTCGAAATGAAGAACTTACCTTCCCGGCAGGACCTTGGTCCTCGCTGTCACCGATCCCGCTGCTGCTGCTGCAAAAATGGAGGCTGCTGAATCCATGGGGTAAGTATTTAAATGGGAAACATACCTTCCCAGCAGCCCCCTCGTATTTGCTCTCATCGTTCCCACTGCTGCTGCAAAAATGCTACGTTCTTTGTCTGACCACAGTCAGAATTCTTTGAGCACCAATATTTACAAGTTTTAAAAGTTCTGCTTTTCTACTGTGAATTACTTTACACTTTCCCACATGAAAATTGTGTCATTTTATTGCCCCACTCTTAAGCCTGCCTACGTGTGTTCTTCCCAAGCTTGCTTTCCACTTAGCTTTGTATCATCAGCAAACTTTGATATATTACTGTCTTTATCACTATCTAAATCATGAATGTAGCCTGTAAATAGCTGAGGCCCAAGTAATGACACTTGCCGTACTACAGAAGTAACATTCTATCAGCTAGAAAAGGCTACATTGATGTCCACTGTCTGCTTTTTGTTTCCTAACTAATCCCCTTCCAGTTCTGATATATTACACAACTACTCCATGACCCTTTGAGGTCCAGGGCTTTTGTTATATGTCAAGCTACTTAATTTGGCAAAAAATGTTTGCCTGTAATGTTAGACATCATAAAACAATGCTTTTTAAAATAATAAATAAAAGTTAATAAAACTCTTCTTCGGTCACCTTCTCCTCTACGCCCATTTCTTTGGACAAGAGTCCTCTCCCTGTCCCAAAGTCCCCTTTGCCCAGCTTCAACCCTCTGCCTCCACCTGCACCCCTCCCTTTCCAGCAATTTCTATTTTTGTCTATGATTTACATTATCCACAGTTTTTTTTTGTTTTTAAATAAAAGTTAATATTAGAAATATCCCCTAATTCTGCTCTGTTTCACAGTCTCCCTGCCTTTTCTTTAATTGGTGAGAAGTGTTAGAATTTTCAGTAGAATTTTCAATAGCGTCAGTCGTGACAATTCACACTGACGGCTTGGAGTTGTGCTTTCCATGCCATTGTTTGTGCATTTATGATTAACGCCCCATTGCAGTCACCTAACATGACACATTTAACGTTAGCTTGCAAAAGAAGCGGAGGAACGTGTCCATGGAACATACCAATACTTGAGGCAGACAGGAAGCCTGTGTAGACATCAGAGTTTAAATGGAAGACAAAATTACATCAAGCTTAGCATACTGCAGAAGGAAGCAAAGCAGAAAGAAAAATGGTGACACGATGTATATGAGAGTTGGGGATATCTGCCCTTTCTTTATGAAGTGGGGATATCTGGCAGTAGGGTGACGGTGTCTTTTTATTTGGTGCTGATGTCCTTACATCAAGTGGTGAGAATCTGTACATGATGTAGTAGATGTCTGCACAAGCGATAGAATCAAATACAAATTTAGAATTGACCAGACCCTACCTTTTTCTTACCGTAAAAGGTTGCAGTTTACGTGCCTGGATCTAAGGGTGCACCATCATTTGTTCGATTATACCAGTACCCCAACTTCGAAGGTCCTGCCTCTGCCTTGGCAAATAAAAGTTTTTTTAAGGCTGACAAAGTGACAATGCTTTGGAATAAAAAAGGTAAGGTTTACTTGAATTGAAAATAACACTTGGGGCTGAATTTTACATTCTCCCATTGGCAGGTTTGCTGTCCATGAAATTCCTCGGATGGTCTTCCCACCAGGCATCTGTCTGCTCTGACCTCTTCACAGTAACATGGGTGAAGCCAAGGCCAGCCTGTCCACCCATTCCAACCAAATTGAAGCCCTTGAGTGGCCTATTTGTACCAGATTAAATGGGCCAAATCACTTCTTCCTACTCTATACTAATTATTTTACCTATGGGCTATTTCCTGCTCAGCCTCATTTTGCAGGGAAGTGGAAGGTAACACTGCTCAGGCAGTATGGAGAGGTGGAGGGATTGTCTCCATTCAACAGTAGGGTGGTGAGGGGGTCTTTGCCCTCCAGTGCCACAAGGCCTTCTCAGTCTCTCCATCTTCACCCTCCTCAGCCCAGTCACCTGGGTCTCACCTTTCATCCCTGCCCTGAGGTTTCAATAATTACCTGATCTTTGGATACCTGAGACTCCGACCCTGTGAACAGCTTGCAGTCTCAGTCCAGTCCATTTCAGTTTTTTGTACTGCTAGAATGAGAAAGCAGGTGGTCCACGTAATTGCTGTCTGAGCTGGAATTTCTGACTGAATGAGGGACGGAGAGAACATCCTGCTGAACGTTTTCTGTATCCTCTTTAAAGCCTCCACGTTCCTCTGTTGTAACCAGAACTGTATGCAATATTCCAAATGTGGTCGAAAAAATAGCTCAATACAACTGCAACATGCCTCACCAATTTTTATACTCTGTATCTCAAGCAATGAAGGCAAGCATGCTATACACCTTCTTGATGAGCTTACCCACTTGTTTTGTCACTTTCAGAGAACTGTGGACCTGTACACACTTAGATCCCTCAGTATGTAATCCTTCTGAGTGTTCTGCCGTTTACTGTATTAGACCTTCCAACATGTATCATCTCACATTTGCCTGAATTAAACTCCATCTGCCATTTCTCCATCCAAGTTTCCAGCCTATCTATGTCCTGCTGTATCCTCTGGCAATCCTCCTCACTATCCGTAGCTCCAATCTTTATGTCATCTGCAAAATTACTAATCAGGCCACCCACATTCTCCTCAAACTCATTTATAGATATTACCAATAACTTTGGTCCCAGCTCTGATCCTGTTTGGGAGCATGGTGGCTCAGTAGTTAGCACTGCAGCCTCACAGCGCCGGGGACCCGGGTTCGATTCCAACCTCGGATGACTGTGTGGAGTTTGCACATTCTCCCTGTGTCTGTGTGGGTTTCCTTCGGGTGCTCTGGTTTCTTCCCACAGTCCAAAATGTGCAGGCTAGGTGGATCAGCAATGCTAAATTGCCCGTAGTGTTCAGGGGTATGTGGGTTATCGGGGGATGGGTCTGGGTGTGATGCTTCAAGGGGCGGTGTGGACTTGTTGGGAATCTAATCTGATCCCTGTGGAACGCCAGATCACCAATTCATAAAAACACTCTTCCACCACTACTGTCTGCCTTCTATGACCAAGCCAGTTCAGTATCCATCTTACTAGTGCACCCTGGCTATCACGTGACTTCACCTTTTATATCAGGCTGCTGTGATGGACTTTGTCAAAGGCCTTACTGAAGTCCATATAGACAACATCTACCACCCTGCCCTCATCAAACATTTCCGTCACTTCCTCCAAAAACTCAATCAAGTTTTGAGACACAGCCTCCCCTGCACAAAGCCTTGCTGCCTATCAGTAACAAGTCCATATTTTTTCCAAATATTAATAAATCCTCTCCCTAAGTATCTTCGCCAATAAAGGATAGCAAAGATGATTCTCGATAGGAGTGAGAGAGACAGGGTAGTTGTCATGGGGGCTTCAACTTTCCAAATATTAACTGGGAACACCATAGTTCGAGTACTATAGATGGGTCAGTTTTTGTCCAGTGTGTGCAGGAGGGCTTCCTAACACAGTATGTAGATAGGCCAACAAGGGGCGAAGCCACATTAGATTTGGTACTGGGTAATGAGCCTGGCCAGGTGTTAGATTTGGAAGTAAGTGAGCACTTTGGTGATAGCGATCACAATTCTGTTATGTTTACTTTAGTGATAGAATGGGATAGGTGTATACCACTGGGGAAGAGTTATAGCTGGAGGAAAGGCAATTACGATGAGATTAGGCAAGATTTAGGGAGCATAGGATGGGGAAGGATACTGCAGGGGATGGGCACATTAGAAATGTGGAGCTTATTCAAGGAAAAGCTCCTGTGTGTCCTAGATAAGTATGTACCTGTCAGGCAGGGAGGAAGCTGTAGAGTGCGGGAGCCGTGGTTTACGAAGGAGGTGGAATCTCTGGTCAAGAGGAAGAAGAAGGCTTATGTTAGGATGAGATGTGAAGGCTCAGTTAGGGCATTTGAGGGCTACGAGGTAGCCAGGAAAGACCTAAAGAGAGAGCTCAGAAGAGCCAGGAGGAGACATGAGAAGTTGTTGGCGGATAGGATCAGGGTAAACCCTAAGGCCTTCTATAGGTATTTAAGGAATAAAAGAATGACGAAAGTAAGATTAGGCCCAATCAAGGATAGTAGTGGTAAGTTGTGTGTGGAGTCAGATGAGTTAGGGGAAGTGCTAAATGAATATTTTTCGACAGTATTCACTCTAGAAAACGACAATGTTGTCGAGGAGAATACTGAGATACAGGCTACTAGAGTAGGTGGGATTGAGGTTCACAAGGAAGTATTAGAAATCCTTCAGAGGGTGAAGATAGATATGTCCCTGGGCTGGATGGGATTTATCCTCGGATCCTCTGGGAAGCCAGGGAGGAGATTGCCGAGCCTTTGACATTGATCTTTAACTCATCATTGTCTACAGGAATAGTGCCAGATGACTGGAGGATAGCAAATGTGGTTCCCCTGTTCAAGAAGGGGAGTAGAGACAACCCTGGTAATTATAGACCAGTGAGCCTTACCTCAGTTGTTGGTAAAGTGTTGGAAAAGGTTATAAGGGTTAGGATTTATAATCATCTAGAAAAGAATAAATTGATTAGGGAGAGTCAGCACGGTTTTGTGAGGGGAAGGTCGTGCCTCACAAACCTTATTGAGTTCTTTGAGAAAGTGACCAAACAGGTAGATGAGAGTAAACCGGTTGATGTGGTGTATATGGATTTCAGCAAGGCGTTCGATAAGGTTCCCCACAATAGGCTATTATACAAAATGCGGAGGAATGGAATTGTGGGAGATATAGCAGTTTGGATTGGAAATTGGCTTGCTGAAAGAAGACAGAGGGTGGTAGTTGATGGGAAATGTTCATCCTGGAGACCAGTTACTAGTGGTGTACCGCAAGGGTCGGTGTTGGGTCCACTGTTGTTTGTCATTTTTATAAATGACCTGGATTGAGGGCGTGGAAGGATGGGTTAGTAAATTTGCAGACGACACTAAGGTCAGTGGAGTTGTGGATAGTGACGAAGGATGTTGAAGATTGCTGAGAGACATAGATAAGCTGCAGAGCTGGGCTGAGAGGTGGCAAATGGAGTTTAATGCAGACAAGTGTGAGGTGATGCACTTTGATAGGAGTAACTGGAAGGCAAAGTACTGGGCTAATGGTCAGATTCTTAGTAGTGTAGCTGAGCAGAGAGATCTCGGTGTCCATGTACACAGATCCTTGAAAGTTGCCACCCAGGTTGACAGGGCTGTTAAGAAGGCATTCAGTGTTTTAGCTTTTATTAATAGAGGAATCGAGTTCCGGAACCAAGAGGTTCTGGTGAAGCTGTACAAAACTCTGGTGCGGCCGCACTTGGAGTATCGTGTACAGTTCTGGTCACCGCATTATAAGAAGGATGTGGAAGCTTTGGAAAGGGTGCAGAGGAGATTTACTAGGATGTTGCCTGGTATGGAGGGAAGGTCTTACGAGGAAAGGCTGAGGGACTTGAAGCTGTTTTCATTAGAGAGAAGAAGATTGAGAGGTGACTTAATTGAAACATATAAAGTAATCAGAGGGGTGGATAGGGAGACCCTTTTTCCTAGGATGGTGACGGCGAGCATGAGGGGGCATAGCTTTAAATTGAGGGGTGAAAGATATAGGATAGATGTCAGAGGTAGTTTCTTTACTCAGAGTAGTAAGGGAATAGAACGCTTTGCCTGCAACGGTAGTAGATTTGCCAACTTTAGGTACATTTAAGTCGTCATTGGATAAGCATACGGACGTACATGGAATAGTGTAGGGTAGATGGGCTTGAGATCGGTATGACAGGTCGGCACAACATCGAGGTCCGAAGGGCCTGTACTGTGCTGTAATGTTCTATGTTCTATGTTCTAATTTCCCTACTACTGACATGTGGCTCACTGACGTGTAATTTCATGGGTTACCCTTGTTCTCCTCCTTCAACAAAGGGACAACATTGGCCACTCTCCAGTCGTCTGGGATCTCACCTGTAACTAAGGAGTATACAAAGATTTTGTACAAGGTCCCAGCAATTCCCTCCCTCATGTCCTTCACTATTGAGGGATAGATCCTATCAGATCCTGCGGACTTGTATCCGTTAATGCTTTTCAAAACGTCAAACCATTTTTATATCAATATATTCTAGAATATTCATGTACCCCTCTTTATACTCACCACTCGCCATGTCCTTCCCCTTTTGTGAATACCGATACAAAGTAGTTGTTAAGGACCTCACCCACTTCCTCTGACTCCACGCATAAAATACCTCCTTTGTCCTTGAGTGGACCTACACTTGCCCTAGCTACAGTCTTGTTCCTTATATACATATAAAATGCCTTGGGATTTTCCTTAATCTTGGTTGCCAAGATCACTTTTTGCCTATCAAACTCCTTATTTAAGTTCTTTACTGCTATCTTTATATTTCTCAAGGGCTCTGTCTGTCTTCAGTTTCCTAACCCTTATAAATGGCTCCTTTTTCCCTCTGACTAAGCTCACAATTACTCTTATCATCCAAGGATCCTGACTGTTGCCCTCCTTATCCTTCACTTTCACAGGATCGTGCTGGCCCTGGACTTTAATCAACTGGCCTTTAAAAGATTCCCACATGACAGATATGAATTTACCCCCAAATAGCACCCTCAATCTACATTCTCCATAATCTTTGTATAAGTATGCCATATTTGCAGTGAGTTGTAGTTAAGACATATTGCATTAAGCTGAAATATTGTCTAGCCGGTTTGGGTGCTCAATACATACTGAGTGGGGAAAAATCTTTCCCCTTGAAGGTTTACGAATACCAAAATTAGCAGAATGCTTGAACTGGTTCAACTGACTGCGATGGTCAGTGTGTTTGACTCAAGACCCTCCAATCAATGAAGGGATAAATGCAAATTTTTAAAGCATTTATTAAGTATGCTACACTTTAATGTAGCCTGAATCTCATTCCAAATAGTCAAGGTTTAGCCTTTTGCCTTGGTTCTTTAGGCTCATTTGTTGCAAGGCAAAAACAAGCTGTTTGTATGTTCAGTCACTAAAATCAGATGAGCACACCTTTTCACATTTGTCTTGGCTGTTGCTGGGTCCTCCTTTATTTTTCCTCACTCCTCCTCCAAGATTGTGGTACTGAGAATGGGAATTCTCCCTGTGGAGACATCATGGGCCAAAGGGCCTGTTAATGATATGAACCCATTTTCTGTGGCTCTGATGCCGAATGTGGCCATCTTGTGGCCTCAGAGCCAAATTAAATTTCATTGTTTTGGCTGTGTCAGTATTTTGACATTATTGGTCATTGAATTTCTTAAGCTAATGTAAGTTGCAGAGCAATACTGTTCCCTTTTCAGTTCTATTAAGTTACTGCTCTGAATTTTTTGACTTCAGATTTTGGGATTTCTGTTTCAAAGAAGGAACTCAGCAAGTGACCACTCAAACATAAAGACATAACAATAACTTTTTGGATGCCATAATCACCCATCGTTGTATCAAACCACACTGCGAATAATGTTCCAGAAGGTCACAATAGCACTGTTGCAATTCTCCTGTCAGTTCGAGAGAGAGAGAGAGAGAAATGAGACAGAGTTCTTGCTTTCTGATCACTATTCAGTAAACCCTGATAGAAAGTACAAGTGTGAATTGTTGGGTAAGGATATAATTTGGGATATCAGTTTTATATCTCCACTACCTACCTGAACTGTTCTGAGGAATGGTCACCGGACCTGAAACGTTAACTTTGATTTTTCCTTCACAGCTGCTGCCAGACCTGCTGAGCTTTTCCAGCAACTTTGTGTTTGTTCCTGCTTTACAGCATCGGCAGTTCTTTCAGCTTTTGTTTCACATTTTACTGTTGGGTAAGGGTCGTGTGAAGTACCCTGAGGTATTTCAAAGGTGTTAAGTACTATGTTGATGCAATTTGGTGCATGCCTGAGATTTTTCATAGGTGCTGTCTTCCTTCAGGAACTGCTGTATTGGTGATAGCCAGCACGGATGTGGACAAGTCTGGAGCATCATATTATGGTGAACAAACCCTGCACTATATAGCATCTAATGGAGAAAGTGCATTAGTGCAACTGCGTATGTATTCTTTTTTCACGTTTGTTTTTTCAGAATATATTCTGAGAGCTATTAATGTCTGTTGGTTGTTTGGTGAGTAGAAGCAAACTTTTCTTGCTTAAGGAAATCTATTTGTTACAAAACAGTATCGAGGATATTGTTTAAAAATTCAGTCATGGTGTGTGTGTGCGCGCATTGCTGGCTGGGCAGCATTAATTGCTGATCCCCAGTTGCCCTTAAAAAGGTGATGGTGAGTTGACTTCTTGAATTGTTGCAGCCCACTTGATGGAGGTGGACCCACAATGCTATTACAGAGGGAGTTCCAGGAATTTGACCCCACGATGCTGAATGAAGAAGGGCAATATATTTCCAAGTCATGATACTGTATGGCTTGGAGAGGAACTTTCAGGTGATGGTGTTCCCATGGATTGGCTATTCTTGGCCCTGTAGGGTGATAGTTGGTGATTGGAAGGACTCTTGGTGAATTTCTGCAATGTATCTTGTGGGTGGTTCATACAGCTACTACTGAGGATTGGTGAAGAAGGGAGTAAGTATATGTAGATATGGTACCAATTGTGTGGGCTCCTTTGTCCCGGATGGTGTCAAGCTGCTTGAGTTTTGGTAGACCTGCACTTATCCAGGCAAGTCGGGAATATTACAGCACACATCTGACCTATGCCTTGTAGATGGTGGACAGGCTTTGGGAGTCAGAAGGTGAGCTACTCACTGCAAGATTGCTAGCCTCGAATGTGTTGTTTTATTCACAGTACTTCTGTAGCTAATCCAGTTCAGTTTCTGATCAGTGATAAGTCTCCACAATGTTGATAGTGGGCAATTCAGTGATTGTAAGCCTGTTGAATGACTGGGAGTGATGATTAGATCCTCACTTGTTGGTGCTGGTCATTCCATAGCACTTGTGTGACATGAATATTACTTACCACTTGTCAGCCCATTTTGGTCTTCCTGCATCATTTAGGTCTTCCTGCATTTGGACATGGACTACTTCAGTATCTGAGGGGTAGTGATGGTGCTGGATATTGATCATCAACAAACATCCCCACTTTTGACTTTATGCTGGAGGCAAGGTTATTGATGAAGTAGCTGAAGTAGTTAGGCCTTGAACATGACTGTAAGGACAGCTGCAGAGATATTCTGAAACTGAGATGACTGGACTTTAACAACAGCAATCTCTTCCTTTGACTCCCAACAGTAGAGAGTTTTCCCTCTGATTACGATTGGTGATCGTTTTGCTCAGGCGCCTTGACGACACACTTGGCTAAATACAGCCTTGAGATGTCAAGGGCAGTAAGTCACACATCAGTGATTGGCTGTAAACATCTAGGATTTCCTTTTAACAAATCAAATTTGCATGTTATTTGTAGATAAAGGTTAACTTATTAGAAAAGTTGAATTATAGAAATCACAAATATTGACTGATTTGATCAATTTTATTTGTTACTGTCACATATTACAGTACAGTGAAAAGTTGTCTTATGTGCTTTGTAGGCAGATTGTTCTATACAAGCTCTATACAATAGCCACAGTGAAGGTGCAAAGAGAGATGAACAACAACATTAAAGAGGTCCATTCAAAAGTCTGATCACAGTAGGAAACTTTTATATCTTCTGCCCATTGGAGGAGGATGGAAGAGGGGTAACTGGGGGAGGAGGGGTCTTTAATTATTTTGGTTACCTTCCCAATGCAGTGGGAAGTATAGATGAAGTCAGTGGATAGGAGACTGGTTTGTGTGATGGACTGGGCTGTGTTCACAACTCTCTAGAGTTTTTTTCAGTCTTGGAAAAAGCAGTTGCCATGCCAAACTGTCATGCATCCAGATAGGATGCTTTCCATGGTGCATCAATAAAAATTTGTAAGAGTTTTTACGGCCATGCCAAATTTCCTTAGCCTCCTGAGGAAGTAGAAGCATTGCTATGCTTTCTTGACCATTGTGTCAACATGGGGAGACCAGAACAGGTGGCTGTTGTTGTTTGTCACTCCCAGGATCTTCGCTTTTGATCATCTCCACCTCAGCACTCATAATGCAGACAGGGGTGTGCCCTCCACTCTGCTTCCTGAAGTCAATGACCAGTTCCTGAGATGTCTGTGCCACCTGTGATGCACATAATTGATCCAATGAAAATTCTCAGGCATTAGATTTGAGACATTTGGGTTGTTCTAGATTGAAATCCAATTCTCTAAAAGGTTAGAGATTGTCAATTGATTATCATGGCCATTTGTGATACATTAATACGGAGCATAGAAATTACACCTTCTGCCTGAAGTTGTCAGCTTCAACATAAGTATTCCATACAATCCCTACAGTGTGGAAACAGGCCCTTCGGCCCAACAAGTCCACACCAATCCTCAGAGCATCCCAACCAGACCCATACCCCTATAACCCACCTAATCCACACATCCCTGAACACTATGGACAATTTAGCCTGCATATCTTTGGACTGTGGGAGGAAACCGGAGCACCCAGAGGAAACCCACGCAGACATGGGGAGAATGCGCAATCTCCACACGGACATTTGGAGATTGTCCAATGGGGGAATTGGGGGAGTCAAACCTGGGTCCCTGGTGCTCTGAGGCAGCAGTGCTAACCACTGAGCCACCGTGCCGCCCCAACTGTTTCTATAATATTCTCGGAATGGGGTAACCAGCTCTCCCAAACAGAATTGAAGATTGGTCTCTCAAGGAAGATTGCTCACAACCTGGAAGAGAAACACTTGGCATTTGTGGTTCAGCTGAGCTGCTTCTGCAGTTAGTATTTGCAGTTCCCATCCCACTGTCATTCCTGGCTCTTTAGTCTCAGGCGTTGCCTATCTGCTTTCTGAAAATTTCAACTCTCTCTACTGTTAACAGTAATTTTCATGCATAGAGGTTGCAACCGATTAAAGATTCGCTTGGTGTGTATTTGTTTTGTTGCTACTGTACAATTGCTAATACTGTCACATTTTAAATCACAATGTAGTCTGCAGGCATTGCAAAGACTGCAGTGCACTGCTAATTTAAAACTGCTGCCGTGGTTACACGATTTCTCTCGTGTGTTTTCTCAGATTTGTTTATTTTATAATTGCATTTTTGGTTGTAGTTGAAATAAAATGAGTTCTTTCATGAATAGTCAAAAATCGCCATCATTATTTCCTAACAATTCAGCAAATTAATGGAAATGGCTGGGCTTAGTGTCATTACTGCGGGATTCAGTACATTTGAAGAGTGGGTTAAATATGTTGATGATGACCTTTGTACAGCGAATGCCGAAACATTTGGAAGCTGCAGTAAGATCAGATGTCACATGATAAGCTGTCCAGGAATGTGGCCAACTAGAGTTTGGAACCCTGTTGGTTTGCTGTTTTTATTGATTGATTAGACGTGGATATTTGCCTGGGTTTCCCACATACTTGTGTTAACTGGGATAGGCTATTCTCCACTTTCTAATCAGATACTTAATTCACTGAATTGTACTGAGGACAGCCGTCATGAATCAAGTGGAGCACTCAAGATGTCTTACTGTGGCAGAGCATTCCTGATTCTACACCTGCATATAGCCAGCAGGAACCAGGCTTTTTCATATTTCTGATCTCTGCTGTTGGATGTGGAGCTGTCTAGTGGAATGTAGAACATTGCTGTCAATTAAAATCGGACAGAAAGCCAAATACAGATGTTGAAATGAATAAATGCCAGCAGTAGACACAAGAAAGAGCTGGATGCTGTCATGAAGGAGCACAATTGTTGTATAGATGGATGAGAAATGAAAAGCTGAATGACTTCTTTATATAATTTACCTTATGAAATATAAGTGACTTTATAGAAAGGATCCTGGTGGAATTCTTTCAGTGCAATATTTTCTACTAATCAGAAAGGCAAAAATAAGAGAAAATTGCCATGTTGTTGCTTATGACTGTCTTTCCTGATGCTGGTTGGACAACTTAAGACTTCCAGGATTTTACTGTTTGGGTTATTCCACCAGTTATGCCCCTCCAAAAGCTAATGAGCTCATTACTATTCTCTGTCTTACTTACTCTCTAGCTGTATGGTGGCTGTGTTGTATAATGCGTCAGAACGTGACCAGGTGCCATAGACTAAATATTTTTTTCAATTCAATCCAGGAAATGGGTATCACTGACAGGACCAGGATTTATTGCCCACTTCTCGTTGCCCTGGAGAAGCTGGTGGCAAGATGCCTTCTTGAAACCCTGGAATCTGTTAGGCTTAGGTGTATCCACAATCCCACAAATCAGGATAATGAGTGACTTGGAGGGGAACTTGCTGCTGGTAGTATTCCCATGTATTGGCTGCCCTTGCTTTGTTAGATCATTATAAGTTTGGAAGTTATAGGTTTGGAAGGTATTATCTAACGAGACTTGGTGAATTGACCTGCTATTCTGCTGTAAACTTCAATAGCTCAATGTGCCCATTTAGTGCAGTTTACTGCTTCTCAAGTTGACAACAACTGCTATTCATATACACCTTGAATATCTGAAGACACTTCAACAGACTGTTGTTAAACAAAATTTAACAGTGAAACACATCAGGATACATGAGGATAAGTGACCATAGGCATGGTCAAAGGCATAGGTTTTAAGGAATGTCTTAAAAGGGGAGGTAGAGATGGGCCAGTTTAGTGCTGAAATTCCACATCTTGAGGAGGCAGCTGAAGGTACAGCCTTCAATGATGGTGTGATTAAAAATTGAGGATGCACAAGAGATTGGAATTGGAAGAGGGCAGAAATTTCAGGGGGTTGTAGAGGTGAAGACAGTTATAGAGATAAGGAAGGGGAAAGATATGGTAGGAAATTGAAAATGAAGAAATCAAATTTAAAATCAAAGTGTTGCATGACCAAGAGCCATTGTAGATTAGCCAGAACAGAGGTGATGAGTGAATAAAATGTGTTGGAATTTGTGAAAGTTTTGGGTTAGCTGAAGTTTCTGAAGGGTGTTTGATATAAGACTGACAGGGAATGCACTGGAATAAGCTGTATAGACTGAAGAAACTTGTGTTTGTAGTGTGCCTTCTCAGGCCTTTGTCATGTCCCAGGTTGCTTTTCATCTTATGGATTGCATTTTGAAGAACAATTACTATTGTTATCAATCAGAGCAAAAAAAGGATCCACAATTAGCAGGTTAATCAATGAGCAGAACTTCTTGAGTTTTACTTGAGTTTTGAGGGTGTGAATATTTGTTAGAGCATTGGGAGAACTCCCTAACCTTCTCGACGTACTGTTGGATCACTTGCACACAGTTAAACTTGCATGACCTTCATTTATTCTGGCATTCCTACAGCGCTACAAAGGCTGTCACCTAAATTTATGCTAAAGTCTGTGAGAAGGCTTGAACTTATGATCCTGACTCGAGCAACAATGCCACCACCTCACCAAATATTCTTAATATCTTGTTTAGTTTGGAATCCATTTTTCTAGGATTACCCCTCTGTGAAGTGTTCTTGCACATCTTTTCTCTATTAAAGACACTATGTAATGTTATTGTCATTTTCAGATGGATTGACAGCATCTTATTGTTGAAACAATTTTCTCTTTCAGCAAAAAATGGCCCAATTTATGATGTTATCTGGAATCCAAACTCACTTGAATTTTGTGCTGTGTATGGTTTCATGCCTGCTAAAGCTACAGTCTTCAACCACAAGTGTGACCCTGTCTTTGATTTTGGCACTGGCCCTCGGAATGCGGCCTTCTACAGCCCTCAGGGACACATCCTTGTGCTGGCGGGCTTTGGAAACCTCCGAGGACAAATGGAAGTGTGGGACGTAAAAAAGTACAAGCAAATTTCTAAGCCCCAAGCTGCAGATACAACCTTCTTCTCATGGTGCCCAGATGGAGAGCACATTGTAACAGCAACCTGCTCACCAAGACTACGGGTTAGCAATGGCTACAAAATCTGGCACTACAGTGGCGCCGTCCGTCATAAAGTTGAAGTGCCATCGAACTCTGAGCTCTGGGAAGTGCAATGGCAGCCTTTTGTAGATGGGTCTTTCCCAGAAAAGCCGATCAAATATCAGACTGTTCCCAATGATGTCCCTAGTATTGATGTCAAACCTGCACAGGCTTACAGACCCCCAGCATTGAGAAACAAGCCAGTAACGAGCTCAAAATTGGTGAGTGTAGTACATTTGCTTATTTGAGTTTGGGTTCCCTTTTTAACATCTGTACAACTTTTAATAGTTTTCTTTTGCTCTTGCTATTAATTTCCCATCATCAGAAGTCTGTTCTGAATGTATATTGAAGTCAAATTAATATTTCAGAACTCAGTATAAAAATGCCCGACATTCCTATTCTATCAAAAAATTTAACAGCCTGCTATGAATTTGATAGGGAAATAAAAAATGGGAAGGTTGGATTTTAATGCATCTGAACCCTTTCATTCACTCTGGGTTAAAAGCTGTGGATTCAATCCCTCCTGAAAGATTTGATCACTGTCATTTCAGTGCGTTTATAAAATTCTTCATCACTACAGGAACAAGGATGCCTTGCTGCAATTAGACGTGACATTGGCGAGACCACACCTGGAAATTGTGTGCAGCTTGGCCTCCTTATCTGAGGAAGGATATTCTTGTTATAGAGAGAGTGCAGCGGAGGTTTATAAAATTGATTCCTGGAATGATAGGACTGATCTATGAGGAGAGATTGCGTCGGTTAGGAATGTATCTGCTGGAGTTTGGAAGAATGAGGGAGTTTCTCATAGAAACGTATAAATTTGTAACACTACTGGACAGGTTAGATGTTGGGGGAGTCCAGAGCCAGGTGTCACATTTTAAGGATAAAGGATAAACCCTATAGCACTGAGATAAGGAGCAATTTCTCCACCCACAGAATGGTGAGCCTATGGAATTCACTAATGCGGAAATTGATTGAGGCCAAAACATTGTGTTTTCAAGGAGTTAAATGTAGCCAAAGGGAGCAATGGATATTGGAGCGGGTGGCATTAGTGTATTGAGCTTGATGATCAGCCATGATCAGATTGAATGGTGGACCAGGCTTGAATGGCCTACTCCTGCTCCTATCTTCTATGTTTCTGTGTTGGTATGCAACTCCTTCACACAGTGGATCCCTACAGTCAGCAAAGCAGGGGCTATTCATATCAATATTATAACTTATTTACAGCATAAATCCCTTATATAATACTGCAACTTTGCCTTAAATAAAACTTATCAGCAGAGAGCCGTCCCTCTCGCATACTCAATTGACTACTAAGGTATCGTGGAGATCGTGATAATGCAGTAAACTTATAGTACTTCAGTTATGTAATTTTTGCGGGTTTATCGAGAGTGCCTGTTAAGACAAAGTTTGCTGTATACACATGTATGCGTCCTTTTGCGTTAGCCTTAATAAATACAGGACATTTCAACTGTATATGGAGCAACATGTTCCATGATTCCAAAGGGAGCTCTCTGAGGGACACATCTTGTGAGTGATTGCACCAGTTACTTATGTTCCTGGTGACACCTACATCACAGTTAAAACTGCAGCTTTTTTTCTGGCTTTTAGCATTCAGAAGTTTGAAATGCACATCTGGAATGCCTCCTGCATTATCAAGTACGCTGTACCCAGTGCTTGAATGATTCATTTACACTTCTTTCCCTTCATGTTTGTATTAAACTGAACTGAAGAGATGCTCTCTTTTATTACTGTGTACTGCATTATCTTTACAATGTGAGTGTTAAGATTGATGAGGGCAGAGCAGTGGATGTTGTCTATATGGACTTCAGCAAGGCATTTTACAAGGTTCCGTGTGGTAGACTGGCTAGTAAGGTTAGATCACATGGAGCCCAGGGAAAGCGAGCCATTTGGATACAAAATTGGCTTGAGGGTGGTGGTAGAGGGTTGTTTTTCTGATTGTAGGCCTGTGACCAGCAGTGTGCCTCGAAGATTGGTGCTGGTCCACTGCTTTTTATCATTCATATAAATGATTTGAATGTGAATATAAGGTGATGGTTAATAAGTTTGAAGACGACGATGTAGATGGTGAAGAAGATTATCTCAGAGTACAATAGGATCTTGTTCTGATGGGTAGACAGGCTGGAGTTTAATTTAGATAAATGACAGGTGTTGCATTTTATTAAGGCAAACCAGAACAGGATTTATATACTTAATTGTTGGGCCCTGGGGAGTGTTGCTGAACAAAGCGACCTTGGGGTGCAGGTTCATAGCTCCTTGAAGGTGGAATCCCAGGTAGACAGGGTTGTGAAGTAGTCATTTAATACACTTGCCTTTATTGGTCAGTGCATTGAGTGTAGAAGTTGGGAGGTCTTGTTGCAGCTATACAGAACATTGGTTAGGCCACTTTCAGAACATTGTATTGAGTTCTGGTCTCCTTGCTTTGGGAAAGATTTTGTTTAACTTGAAAGAGTGCACAAAAGATTTACATGGACAACAAGGGGTTGGAGGTTTTGAGCTATAGGGAGAGATTGAATAGGCTGGGGCTATTTTCGCTGGAGCATCAGAGGTTGAGGGGTGACCTTATAGAAGTTTATAAAATCATGAGGAGCACGGATAGGGTAAATAGCCAAGGCCTTATTCCTAGGGTAGGGAGTCGAAAACTAGAGGGCATACGTTTATGGTGAGAGGGGAAAGATATGAAAGGAACGTAAGGTCAACATTTTCATGCAGAGGGTAATGCCTGTATGGAGCACTCTCCAGAGGGAGTTGTGAATTATAGCATTTAAAAGGTATCTGGATGGGTACATGAACAGGAAGGCCAAATGCTGGCAGATGGGTTTAGATTAATATAAATATCCATTCAGCATGGACAGGTTGGACCAAAAGGCCTATTTCCGTGCTCTAAAAATCTATGACTGTACTGTAGCAAGCAGCTCTTAATCACAGTTAATAATATGGAAGTAATCTCTTGTGCATTGGAAACTGCCTGCAGAGCTAGATGCTTTCCTCTTAGCTTCTGGTTCTGGGATTCATATCCCAGCTCAGGCTGATGAGGATGATCATGCCAGCATTAAAGATTGTCTTGAACAGAGGTACTCAACCTACAGCACCTGGTCCATGTGCATCCAATCAACTTTGGGATCCCAACTAATTTAGGCAAGGGAACACAATCCTGTTTGTTGTTCTTATCCACTGGCTTGGCTGGTTTGCATTTGGTTGTTGTCAGGTTCTGAATATGGCTGTTTTAAGCTTGTTACCTTGTTGATGGATGAATTCTAAATTAGAATGCCCACGATCTGTTGATGTCCCAATTTGTTATGTATAGAAATTGATTTGAAAATAACTTTATAGCTGAACTGCAGAGCGCAATGAAACATACCCGTAATGACCCGTAAAACCATGGACATAATTGATTCCATTCTGATGCTGTCGTATAGACTGGTGCTAAATGTCAAATTAGCCAATTCAAGCAAAGGCTGTATTTTGCCAGGCCCCGATACATACCATTTATGCTTCATTTAACAACGGTAGCGTATGAGTCTCCCAATTTTAGTTCCTCTGAGGGAAATATCAGGCTTATGCTCATCTTGTTGAATATATCTAAGAGAATATATTATCTTGAATATATCTTCAAGTGATAAATAAGAACATTAGATTCATTCATACTTTGTTCTTCAGTGAGATCATGGCTGATATGGGTTTTGCTTCCCACTCCATACCTGTATTATTTGATTCCCTTACTAACTTTTGCCAATCTCTGTCCTGACTGCTCTCAGCAACTGAGTCCCCTGGGGGTAGAAAATTCTGAAAATTTGCACTATTTGCTGAATGAAGATATTTCTCCTCATCATAAGACAACACTTTTCACTGTGTCTTGGTACACATGACAGTAATAAATCAAATCTCCTCAGTTCTAAATGGCGAGTCCTTATTCTCAGACAGTGACTTGTTTGAGATTTTTGAGCCAGAGGAAATGTGCTTTCTACTCTGTCAAACACTGTCAATAGCTTTGATATTTCAATAAGATAATCTCTCATTCTTCAAACTCCAAAGACTTGACTCAATCCCTCCTCCCAGCAAAAATGAACAAGGAGAAACAAATTCAAAAGTTGCTGCTGTTTTTCCAAAATTTTTGTTCAAAATGTAATAAATGCATACATTTTTAAACTTGGTAAAAGTTATCTCACCTCCTGTCTTGCTGATGTTATCTTGGGCAACGGTATTATATTTGACCTAAATGCACTTGAGTAGAAATAGGAAAATAACTAAGAGTTTACCTCCTTGATTGTTATCTGGACACTGCTGTTTGGTGGTCTGTTTGTTGAAGGCAGGATCTGGTTTTTGCAATAATGCAGCCCATGACTATTTAGCGTGCTGACATTCAATATCAAAATTTCTACATGTCCACTAAAGCGAGGTGCTGGGTCCTGACTTGTATTGTACCTACCAAGATTCATCAGAAGGGGAAGAAAGGAAATTGAATGGATTTGAAATGAATTTGGTAACAAATGTTGCATAGTTTGTGTAATGTTGAGAAATGTTCTGTGCTGTGAACTTCTCATTTTGAATTCACAAATTACAATATGTAGGTTTTAAACCAAAGGCTGCTGATTGTACATTGAATATATATTTATTTATTATGTCATGTACACCTGCATCTCATGTATAACCTATTTTCTTTCCAACTAGCATGAAGAGGAGCCACCTCAGAACATGAGACCACAAACTGCAGATAAGCAACTTTCAAAAGCTGCTCTAAAAAATCAAAAGAAACGAGAGGCTAGAAAGGCAGCAAAGCAGGTATTTTCACACGCCAGTTCAATCACCACAAACATCCTTGTCATGTCTGTTGCTTCTCAAACCTTTCAGCATCATTTCTCCGTGTGGTTGCTGTTAAATAAACCGATAAGACCTTGGCTTTAGAAAAGCATATGAGAGAGCAAGCTGAGATTCTTGATATTAATGACCTTCCTTCCCTGCCTCCCCACCTGCAGGAGAGCAAGTCAGATGGCACACATGAAACGCCATCTGACCAAGAACCTAGAGCTGTACAATGTTCTGAGGGCCACGGTGACCCAGAAGTTGATAAGAAAATTAAGAACATCAAAAAGGTAAGCTGTTGGGAAGATGTGTGGGACTAGCTGAGGAGAAGACGAACAGCAACACAAGTCAGTGTGTATATGTTGATGTTTATATTTTGGTTAATGAATTAAAATTATATTTTCCTATTTTAATAGTAAAACCATGTTTTTCACTTCATTTATCACAGCAATGGGTTTGATCGCATCTCAAAACCTTTGACTGCTTACCACTTAACAAAGTATTTCTTTGTTGCAGAAACTTAAAGCAATTGAACAACTAAAAGAGCAAGAAGCATCCGGCAAACAACTAGAAAAAAACCAGGTATTAAAAAAGTTAACACTTTCTATCTCAGGTTTTACATGCAGCTGGCAGATAGCCAAGTACCAAACAATTGTCTGTTTGCTCTGTGCCCTCCAAGTTTCTGTTCATTGCCCCAGCAGTGTCTGAAGGGTTTAGTATGCTGAAGCGAAACACAGAAATCAAACAGTAGATCTATCAGTAACTGATGAGAGAAATCATAGGTTGGAGTTTGCTTTGCCTCTTCCTTAGACAGACCTTAAGATGGAGGATGACTTGCTTTCACTCTGGTTTGAAGGGTTCTGAAATGTATTATGGTCAAGACTTGAGGAGTACATTGACTGTCTCTAGTCCTTCTCCTATACGCGTCACAACATAATTTAATGGTCATTCGTACACCTCCTTTATGTCAGATCTACAATAATAATATCCACCAACCAGTAATTATCAAATTGAGTATTATTGAACACACTTTGTCAAAACATTACATCTTGTACTAAATAGGATAAATCACAAAAATAAAGGAGAAAGAACATACAGCGCATGGGAGGAGAATGCTGGTTGTTCGGTATGTGGACTCTTGTTGGGTCGAAACATTGTCTTGAAGCATGCACAAGTTACTGATGATTGACAGTTAACAGCCAGGCTTTGATTCAAGGCAGTAGTGATATGAGTAGTACTCACCACTAAGAGGATGCTGCCAAAAAGACATTTTGTGTATCATACAAATTAATAATGTGACATAAGAATTTCAGTGCCATTGCAATGCCAGGGTGTAGGCCATATGTCATAAAGATGGGTAACTTGTATCAAACCACATACTCATAACAAGCAGCAAACAGCATTAACAGCATCTCGCTTTGACTGTTGTCAACTAGTACTGACCGCACTCAACCAGACTGCGCTTGCAGAATTTACAACATTAAACGTGATTGCACACTTGGACAACATTTACAGGATAATCCTGAGTGTGAGAAGTGACAATCAATTTAGCATTGACATTCCGGCTTGCATGTACTGAAAGCTGCTTATGTTATTGCACTGGCCCTTGTTCTTTACAGACAGAAAGAACAATTAGATGCCCTCAGCCTGTTTCAACTCAACAACAGTCATTCACTGATTTATTTTTCAGAGCAATGCTTTGATCCATCAGCATTAACCTCACTTGTCTAGCAGTTAAAAATGTTAATTAAAATTTAAATTGGAAACTTCAGGCAACAGGATCTCCATCAGAAATCCAAATTGAATGAAGAACTGGTTAACTTCTCATCCACTAATTTAGAAGGTGATTGTTCACATGTGTATGGTCTCTAGGAATCTAGTAGCAGAATAGTAAGAATATATAGGTGTCCCGCTTATGTTTTTATTAAAAATGGTCCACTAAATAGATGATGAAAGACTGGTGTGGGAATTCGAGGTACCAGATTAATTGTGTGAGATAACATGGTGTGAAGCTGGATAAGCACAGCAGACCAAGCAGCATCAGAGGAGCAGGAAAGTTGATGTTTTGGGTTGAGACCCTTCTTCAGAAATTTCTGAAGAAGGGTCTCGACCTGAAACGTCAACTTTCCTGCTCCTCTGATGCTGTTTGGCCAGCTGTGTTCAATCAGCTTTACGCCGTGTTATCTCAGATTCTCTCGCATTGGCAGCTCCTACTATCTCTAGATTAATTGTGTGTTATGGCTTTCCCACCATCTGACACATATGGCATGTTTTCCAAAACAACACCATGTTCTTGTGAAGATCTGACCAGAGTAAATATCTACCTATATGTCCTTGGGGCTTCCTGATTCCCATTTCCTGCCCTAGCAACTTCCTCAGCTATCCTTAACATTTCTTGACAATATTTGGGGTGGTACCACTAGCTGGTGAACTTCCATCCCACTTGTGGTGCACTTGTCTGGTGGGTGGGGGTCTCCACTTACTCATCAGAATCTCATTTTTATTACATAGCATTCCAGCATGCCTACTTCAGCTTAAGCTAATGCCAATTGGGCAACTCAACTCTGCACCGGTTTGTTTTGGAGGAGACTTACTGAACATTTCCCTCAGATTATCCATAACTCCAAAGAAATTTTCAGATAGCCAAATTATGTCTTTGGTGCTGAAACGTCAACTTTCCTGCTCCTCTGATGCTGTTTGGCCTGCTGTGTTCATTCAGCTTCACGCCGTGTTATCTCAGATTCTCCTGCATTGGCAGCTCCTACTATCTTCAGTTATGGTTTTTGTTGAGTCATCATTCAGGTTACAATGCATGAAGGAAATATCTCTGGAACCTCTTCCTGTAATTGGTCTTTCTGCTTGACCTTATGTGACCTTTCCATAATATGGGACAAAGCACTATTTTTGCTCCAGCCAAATTGCTCCCCAGGAGTAGGTTCACTATTTCTTCAGATAAACAATGGATAACCCTTATAATTAGTTTTCCAGATAATAAATCACACTCTAGGTGCATCCTCTCCAAAGGTACAGGGATGTACTCTCCACTGTTACCATTCACTGAAATCTTGGCATTCATGTGACACTGCCTGTGGGAAAGTCATGCCTTTCCCCAGCAAGTGTTTGGTTGTCTTTTGCATCCACGAATATGATATTTTTTTCTCTGAAGAATGGTCCAGGCCCGAAATGTCAGCTTTCCTGCTTCTATGACGCTGTTCGGCCTGCTGTATTCATCCAGCTCTACACCTTGTTATCCATGAGTATGAGTATAGGTTTACTTGCCTATTTTGAGAAATAAGGATTTCCTCTTCCCCTTTAAAGAATTCCCTGGAACTCTCAGTATACTCTCAGCAGTGTTAATACTTGATTCCACGGAGCAACAACTGTTTCTGTTTACTGTCTTTCTCTGCATTGATCTTGTGTGCCCAAAAAGCTGGAAAATAGGACTAGATCAATTTAGGATATCGGACCAGCATGGGCGAGTTGGACCAAAGGATCTGTTTCCGTGCTTTGCATCTCTGTGACTCTAAGTCCTATGCTTTTCCCTATATTTGCAGCAGTCTGCACGATAGTGTCACACTACATGACATCGGAAATCTTCTATCCTTCTTGGGTTTGTGGGGGTAATGGGTAAGGGATTTGGATTTGTGGATCAGCTCATAATTGTCAGTCACCGCAGCTATTGCTATCTTCTGATTTTCTGTCTGAGATCTTATTAATGGAGACAGAGACTTGTTTCCCAGGCTTCATTTTCACAACATGGTTGAGACGAACTTGTTCTAGGGAGATTAAAGATCAAATCTGGGATTTTTCTGGTCTTTGGTTTCAACTCCAAGCCAAGTAATTGCCCAATTAAGCTGCTGGAGGGAACCAAATTCAACTTTTCTTGATTCAAACTATTCTGCTGACCTGGTTATATTGGCACCATTGCTATGAATTGATTTATTTGACTACACACCTCTATTTACAGCTGGAGAAAATACTGAAAGAAGATGCTCTTCTGAAGGAGCTGGAAGACCTGGAACTGGGCCTGTAAATATACCCAAGAAGTTCAAGATACCTGCTTTCACTTGTCATTGGAAAATTATTTTCATTGTGAATTTGTGATTAAAATCCAAATATTGTACTATGCAATGTAAAAGATTTAGACAGTGTTAAAATAAATGAGGATAACAGAATATTTTAAAAATTGTTTATTGTGAGTAAAATATACTATTTTGGTCAAAAATTCGCATTTCAGTTCAAGATTTCAATGCAAATTTAGCACCTCTGATCTATTGAACAGCCAATAAAATAGCATTCACTGTATCCATTGTTGAAGTGTAGATGAACGAGGCAGCCAATTTGTGCCCCACGAAGTCACTTTGTGTGTGTGTGTCTGTGTGTGTGGAGGGCGGGGGCCAGGACAGCAATTATAATGTGCAAGGTAGAATTTCAAATTCAGTTTGAGGGAGTGAAGTCAGTGCTCAAACCAATGTTTTCAACATAAGTAAAGGTCTTTACAGAGGCATTAGGAAAGACTTGTCTAAAGCCAGGCCTGACAAAATAGACTAAGGGGAAGATCAGTAAATGAGCTGTGGCAGATATGTAAACAGATATTTCATTGTGCTCAGCAAAAATTTATTCCAATCAAAGAAAGGGACTGGATGAGAGCGATGAACTACTTGTAGTGAACAAAAAGTCAAGGAGAGTGTCCAAACAAAAACAAAAAGCATATAAATTTGCAAAAACTGGTGCTGGGCCAGAAAATGAGGGATTTTTTTCAGGAACCAGCAGCATATGGCTCTAAGTTAACAAAAGGGACAAAACTGACTTGGCACAAATATAAAAACAAAAAACAAGAACTTCTACAGGTATATAAAAAGAAAGAGGAGCTAAAGTGAAAATTGGACTCTTGGTAGATAACACAGAAATGGCAGATAAGTTAAACCAAAATTATATATCGGTCTTCATGGTGGAGGACAGTGTAAAAACTCAGAGACAGCAGAGAAGCAAGGTGCTAATTGGAGGACTGGTCTTGTGTCAGTCTCTGTCATGTGGGACAAAGTATTTGACAAACTAATGGGACTGAAGACAAACAAGTTGCCAGGACCTGATAGCTTGCACCCGATGGAACCGTTTCGTGGAGCATCTGTGTAATTGTACACAATAATTGACAACACCTTCCAGTTGCTAACCATTTTAACTCCCACTCCCACTCCCACGAGGACATGTCCATCCTGGGCCACCTCCACTGCCACAATGATGCCACACGCAAACTGGAGGAGCAACACCTCATATTCTGCCGCAGGGGCCTACAGCCCAATGGCTTGAACACCGAATGCATCAGTTCTAAAATGTCCCCACCCCGGCCTCATCCCATGTCCAACTCTCCCTTTTATTCCCGTCTCCTTGATCTGACACAACCTGTCCATCTTCTTACCCACCTATCTGCCCCACCCTTCTCACTGACCCATCCACCTATCACCATCCCATCTTCCATCCTCCCTCTCACCTGCTTGACCTGACACAACCCATCCATCATTTTCCCCACCTATCCGCTCCATCCTTCCCACTGACCAATCCCTATTACCCCCCCACCTGCATCCACCTATCACCATCCCACCTCCCCTCCCCCTCTCACCTCTTTGACCTGACACAACCCATCCATCACTTGCCCCACATATCTGCTCCACCCTTCCCACCGGCCAATCTCCATTACCTCGTACCTGCATCCACCCCAACTACATTTCCCCAGCCCCACCCATCCTCTCTCCCTCCTCCTTGACCTGACAACCTATCTCCCACCTATCCGCTCCACCCTCCCCACTGACCAATCCCCTACCTGTATTCACCTATCACCATCCCACCTGCCTTACCCCAGCCCCACCCCACCTCCCTCTATTTATTTCCCAGCTCCCTTCCCCCTCCCTAGTTCTGAAGAAGGGTCCAGATCCAAAACATCAGCTTTCCTGCTCCTCTGATGCTGCCTGGCCTGCTGTGTTCATCCAGCTCCACGCCTTGTTATTTCTACATTCATTAGCCTGTCGTGAATACTCATGAACACACCATACCACCAGAATTTTGTTGGTGGGCCCAAACTTGAAAGCCTGGAAAAGGAAACAACTGTGTTCGCAGCCCATCTATAGATGAAACATGCACCTGTTGGAGTAAAGTTTATTTTTTGTCCAAGCTTGACTGAGTGTAAATGTCTTCAGTTCTTGTCTCCTTCATCACCACGTGTTGCACAAATGTTTACAGTGTGAAAGGCGAAGCCCATTTAGGCTGATCAACTCATGAGAAGTTTTGTTTGTATGCAGTATGGCTTGTTGTTGTTAAACAATCACATTGATTGGTGTGATGTCTGACCAATCAAGGCAACCACTGGAAAACTGTAGCAAATTTGACTGGTGCAGAAAATTGAGGCTGGATTCAAAAGTAAATTTTATTCGAAAGAGCATCTTTTGTAGCTGTGTCCTTTTCCCATGCAAATGCACATTGAAAAGCTATTAGATGTGTATATTCCCCTAGTTGTGATGAGAAACCAGGTGGTATGTTATTGCTGAGGGTGGCCACTTGTTTTATGTTTTACATGTGACTGTGTGTGGTATCGCTGTAGTGCTAGTATTGCTACATTGTTGAAATGAAGTGGCAGACATCGATTGCACATTGACACACAGCCTCCTATATTGACAGTCCTCTGCCACTTTACAATGGTAGCTGTTACTCAGCAGTATGGAGTTAGGACTATGATTGATGTGATGAGTAGAGTGGAATGAAGGTCAAGTGAATGTACTGCTGGAAATTTGGTTCAACAAGGAATGTGGTGTAAAGGCTTGAATTCAGGTTTATTGTAATAAGTAAACTCTTCTAAACTAGAGGTGAGTGGGAGAAGATAAAAGGCATGGAATGAGAGACAACCTACCTTGACACCACTGGCTGAGTGATGTCATGAACTGCAGCGTGATCTGATTGGAGGGCAAGAAGGTGATTGGTGAATGGGACTGGAGTGTATTTCTAGTCTTAAAGTATGGTCTTTAGTTTGTACTTGTCTACGGTACCTCCTGATTTTTGAAAAATAGCTGGCTAAGTGTATGATTGATACCAATGTAGTTTTTAAAATATAAAAATGGAATATCATATACAATAAGTTGTAAAGACCAGGGAATCTAGAATAATTAATTAATTAAATCAATATAATGATGGCAGGATGGGTGGTGGGTTGATGATTCAACGTGTGGAAGGTGCTTGAGAGCAATGTGATCTACAGTGAACACATCTGTAGTAAGTGGGTGCAACTCAAGGACATAGAGTCCTCAAATAGATGTTGACTACATCAGAGAAAGTTACCTTGACACTATGCTTCAGAGGGTGGTCACAGAGAGTGGGTAATTGACAATTGTTCTGTAATTGGGGGCAGGAGAGTGTGACTATAGTTGAGGCATGTATGGAGGGTCAGGATGTCGCGAACGAGGAGCTGTGACCCCTGAAATTGCCCAAAGGTTATGAGTTTCTTACAAGCAGCACAGACAAGAGTGGGAAGTGTAGAGATGATGCGCAGACTGATCACAGCATCTTGGTTCAGGGAGCCACTCAAGTGAAGGGAGGAAATAGGAGTGTAGTTGTGTATTGGGGACAGTATCATGAGACGTATAGATATTGTTTGCAGTCATGTGTCTGAGCCCTGAAGGCTGTGCTGCCTACTGAGTACCAGGGTTAAGGAAATCTCTTTGGCACTGGAGAAGAACTTGTAGTGGGAGGGAAAGAATTCAGTTGTCATTGTCCACATTGGTACCAACAATACTGATAGGACTGGAAAGGTTCTGATGAAAGATTTTAATTAGTTAGGAGCTAAATTACAAAGCAGAGCTTCCATTCCACTCTGGTCTCCCTGTGAGAGGGTTCCGAAAAGATTTATAAGGATGTGGCCAGGGTCAGAAGGCTTGAGCTATAGGGAGAGGCTGAATAGGCTGGGGCTATTTTCCCTGGAGCGTCAGAGGCTGAGGAGTGACCTTATAGGGTCATGGATTGAGTGAATAATCAAGGTCTCCTCCCCACAGTAGGGGAGTCCAAAACTAGAGGGCATAGGTTTAAGGTCAGCATAGGAAGATTTAAAAGGGACATAAGGGGCAACGTGTTCATGCAGAAGGTGGTGCACATATGCAATGAACTGTCAGAGCAAGTGGTGAAGGTTGGTATAAATACAGCCTTTAAAAGGCACTTAGATGGGTAAATGAATAGGAAGGATTTAGAGGAATATGGGCTAAATGCTGGAAAATGGGACAAGATTAAGTTAGAATATCTGGTCAGCGTGGACAAGTTGAACTGAAGGTTCTGTTTCCCTGCTCTATATCTCTTTAACTCTTGATTACTGACTCAATCATTGGCAAACTGGCACAACGTAAGTAAAGCCAAAGTAAATGTGTGGCTGAAAGATTGGTGTGGATTGAATGGATTTAAATTTGAGAGGCACTGGCAATGGTACTGAGCTCAAAAGAAGTTGGTCTGGGGAGTTACAGGCTACCACTTGAATTGTGCTGGGATCAGTGTCTAGCAAATTGAGTGACTAAGGCTACAGACGGGGCTTTGAAGAAATTAGTGTGTGGAGCGTTTGGGAGATGAGGAAATGTAGGCCAAAGAAGAGAAACATATCAGCTGTGATCGAATCGACTTGATGAGCTGAATGGTTTAATTCTGCTCCCATATCTTATGGTCTTATAGAATATGGCATAATTATAGAGCAGCTATTTGGATAACGATACCCAGAGTGGGTCAGGAAGGACAGAGTATACAAATGTTGAAAAACAGCAGTAAATGGGATTAAAGAAGGAAAAATGGTTTTAAAAAAAGGGCAAAATTAATGGCTCTATTTGAATGTGAATGGTACTTGGAAGAAAACAAATGGCTGAAATATAGGTTAATGTTTAGGATCTTACAGCTGCTACGAAAGCTAGTTTGCAAGGAGATCAAAGCTGGGAATTAAGTATTCAGGAGTTTGTGACTTTTTGAAAAGAAAGCTGGAACGAAAGAGTATTGAGGTAGCATTGTTGGTTCGGGATGGAATAAGTATGATCGGAATTAGAAACCAAAAGAACTGCGGATGCTGTAAATCAGGAACAAAAACAAAGTTGCTGGAAGAGCTCAGCAGGTCTGGCAGCATCTGTGAAGGAGAAAACAGAGTTAACGTTTCCGGTCTGGGACCCTTCCTCAGAACTGGATCAGAATTAAATGGTGAAAGTCAGGTACGACAAGGGGAAGAAGACACTGGTAGGAGTCGTCTATAGGCCCCTTAACAGAAGCTATATGGTAGAACAGAGATTAAATCGGGAGATGATGAGGGCATATAAAAAGTATTGTACGTTACTTGAGTGACTTTAATTATTACGTGGAGTGGCAAAGTCATCTCTAATAAGAGTCAATCTAACCACCACCTGTCGACATTCAATGCTGTTACCATCTGCAAGTCAGGAGTGTGAGTGACCTATCCCAGGCCCCAAGATGACTTTCCACATCAAGCAGAAGTTCACCTGCACAACTGCCAATGTGGTATACTTTATCTGCTGTGGCTTCCTCGACACTGGGGAAACCAAGCGGAAGCTTGGGGACTGCTTTGCAGAACACCTAAGCTCGGTTCGCAATAAACAACTGCACCTCCCAGTCGCAAACCATTTCCACTCCCCCTCCCATTCCTCAGATAACATGTCCATCATGGGGCTCCTGCAGTGCCACAATGATGCCACCCAAAGGTGGCAGGAACAGCAACTCATATTCCACTTGGGAACCCTGCAGCCCAATGGTATCAATGTGGAACTCACAAGCTTCAAAATCTCCCCTTCCCCCACCGCATCCCAAAACCAGCCCAGCTCATCCCCGCCTCCCTAACCTGTTCTTCCTGTCACCTATCCCCTCCTCCCACCTCAAGCCACACCTCCATTTCCTTCCTACTAACCTCATCCTGCCCCCTTGACCTGTCTGTCCTCACCAGACTGACGTATCCCCTCCCTACCTCCCCACCTACACTCACCTCTACAGGCTCCATCCCCACCCCTTTAACTTGTCTGTCTCCTCTTCACCTATCTTCTCCTCTATCTATCTTCGACCTGCCTCCCCCTTTCTCCCTATTTATTTCAGAACCCTCTCCCCATCCCGTTTTTCTGATGATGCCTAAGACGCTGCTTGGCCTGCTGTGTTCATCAGCACCACACTTTGTTATCTCGGATTCTCCAGCGTCTGCAGTTCCCATTATTTCTGTGAGTGAATAGTCCCCACTTGTCCAGATGGGTGCAGCTCCAACATCTTTAAAGAAGCTGGATACCATCTAGGACAAAGCAGCCTGCTTGATTGGCACCAAATCTGCTCCCTCCACCACCGACACACCGTAGCAGGAACACCACCACAAGTTCCCCTCCAAGTCACTCAATATCCTGACTTGGTAATATAATATATTGCCATTCCTTCAATGTTGCTGAATCAAAATCCTGGAATTCCATCCCTAAGAGCATTGTGGGTCAAAGTACAGTGGACTATGGACTGCAGTGGTTCAAAAGGGCAGCTCACTATCACCTTCTCAAGGGCAAATAGGGATGGGCAAAAAGTTCTGGCCTGCCAGCAATGCTGGGGTCTGGAGTCAAGACCTCAGTTTTGATACAAAGTCATTACTTAATTTATATTAGTCACTTTGAATGCTGTACACCGGAAATAGAAATGATTCCCAAGAATGGTTCCAAGGATGAGTGATTTCAGGTGCATGGATAAAAATGCATTCTTCTGACATTGCCGAAGATGAGAGGAGATCTGACAAAGAGAGGACAATGGGCAAAGTCAATGGGGAGATGCTATTACAATGCATTAAGTGTCAAGAACCATAGGGGAATGGTTCTGGTATTTGTAAAAACAGCCAGAGGTAGCAGGCAGAAAAGACTTTTTTAACACAGAGAGTAGTTATCATCTCGAATGCACTGCCTCAGAATATGATGGAGGCAGATATATTTATGTCTTTTGAAAGGACATGTGCAACTGGGAGAGGAAAAAAACCTACAGAGCTATGAGGAAAGGCCAGGAGTGAGATTTGCCCTTGCGGAGTGTTGCATGGGTACAGTGAACTAAACAACCTCGTGCTGTAGCTGTTCATTGATTTAAGATCAAACACTTGCTTGTTATAAACACTGCAGTTTGTTTTTATGAAGGGTTCAATAAAGTGTAAATCTGTCACATCTGCATTATTTGTGACTTCTATCTGTGTTTGACTGTGAATTCATCTCCGAGACCAAATGATCTTTTGGGATCAAATTGTCATTCTAAATGTCTCAGGCTTTACCTTCGTGCTTAATTATATCCCATGATCTCTTTGATCAGATGATGATCTGTAAATGTTCCTTCAGACCCATGATTCCTATTGGAGCGACATAAAATCAGAACTGCTGACCCTAAAAGTATCTTTAGAGCACTTCCCATAACTTTGGACGCAGTAGTATAGGGGTTTTGTCCCAGACTATTCATCCGGACACCCAGGTCTGGGGATAACGAGGTGTAGAGCTGGATGAACACAGCAGGCCAAGCAGCATCAAAGGAGCAGGAAGGCTGACGTTTCGGGCCGAGACCCTTTTTCAGGTCTGGGGACGTGTTCATGTCCTGCCACAGTAGATAGTGCCACTTCAATGCACCACATAACAAAATAAAACAAACAACTGTGGATACTAGAGATCTGAAATAAAAAACTTAAATTGTTGGTGAAACTCAGCAGCTCTTTCCTCCCACAGTCCAAAGATGTGCAGGTTAGGTGGATTGGCCATGCTAAATTGCCCATAGTGTTCAGGGAGGTGTAGATTAGGTGGGTTATAGGGGGATGGGTCTGGGTGGGATGCTCTGAGGTTCAGTGTGGCCTGTTTCCACACTGTAGGCATCCAATGATTCTATGATTTCATTTTAATCACTTCTGACAGAGCAGCACCTTTGATGTTTTCTGCTCATTTCCTGCTGTGGGACTTGAATTTAGCAGCTTTGTAAGAATTTTAACTTTTACTTGTTATGTGTACTGGAATAATTCCTTTTAAATTCATTCATAGGATGTAGTGCATTGCTGTCTGGGCCAGCATTTATTGCATGTTGCATAGCCCACATGTTATCACATAAATAAAAACCAAAAGAACTGCGGATGCTGTAAATCAGGAACAAAAACAAAGTTGCTGGCAAGGCTCAGCAGGTCTGGCAGCATCTGTGGAGGAGAAATCGGAGTTAATGTTTCGGGTCCAGTGACCCTTCCTCAGAACTGATGGTGGCCGGGAAAACGTCAGTTTATATGCAGAAAATAGGGAAGTGAGTGGAGTAGGGAGTAAATGATAGGATAGAGCCCAAAGAAAAGGAAAGACAGTTGGACAGATAAAGGAGTTGCTAATGATCAGGCTGGGAGGGTGAATAGTTGTTAATGGGGACTGTTAGTGACTAACAACAGAGGGTGTGTAGTGGCAGGCTACAAGGTAACAAGGCCTGGTGTGTGGGGTGAGGGGCTGGGACATGGGGGAGTTTAGGCCCTAAAATGATTGAACTCAATATTGCATCCAGAGGGCTATAGGGTCCCCAAGCGGAAAATGAGGTGTTGTTCCTCCAGCTTGCGCTGGGCTTCACTGGAACACTGTGTCAAGCCAGAGACAGAGATGTTGGCCAGGGAGCAAGGTGGTGCATTGAAGTGGCAGGCAACAAGTAGTTCAGGGTCTTTTTTACGAGCAGAGCGCAGATGTTCTGCGAAGCGGTCACCAAGTCTTCGCTTCGTTTCCCCAATGTAGAGGAGATCACGTTGTGAGCAGCATAGCAGTACACTAGATTCTCGGAAGTGCGAGTGAAGTGTTGCTTCACATAGCCTGCTATTACATAGCACCTATTGTTAGCCACTAACAGTGTCCATATTCACCCTCCTAGCCAGATGTTACCCATTCCTTTGTCTATTTAACTGTTCTTCTTGCTGTCTGGGCTCTATCCCCACTTGGAAATTATTCCTTACCCCCTCCCCCCAACTCTATCTTATGCATATGAACCTACATTTTCCAAGCTACCATCAGTTCTGAGGAAGGGTAACTCGACCCGAAACGTTTGATTTCTGCGCACAGATGCTGCTGAGCTTTTCCAGCGATTTCTATTTTTGTTTCTGACTTGCAGCATCCACAGTTCTTTTGGTTTTTATTTATTACACGTCTTTTGTGGCCTTTGAGAAGATGGTGAAGACCTGTCTTCTTGCTTTGCTCCAGTCTATTTGCTGTAGGTAGATCTGTAATGCCATTAGCAAGTTCTAGTATCCACGTGTATATTATACAGTATATATATGCGTGTGCAAGCATACATTATACATATATACATACATATACCCACACACGCGCACACACATGTATGTACACATATATATGTGGCACAGTAGTAACATCAGAAAGTGCTGGAGAAACTTAGTGGATGTGATAGCGTCCATGGAGAGAAAAACAAAGTTGAAGTTTCAAATAGAGCGTGACTGTTTCCCTCTCCAGATACTGCCTGGCAAGCTGAGTTGCACCTGTCAGGAACAACCACCAAAATATTCTAATCCCATTTTCCAGTATCGTCTACGCCTTGGCTTTGCATGTGCACATCTAAATACCACCTAAATGTTATGAGGGTTTCTGCCTCTCCCACCCTCACAGGAAGTGAGTTCCAGACTCCCGTCAGCCTCTAGAACATAGAACATGGAAAAGTACAGCACAGTACAGGCCCTTCGGCCCACGATGTTGTGCTGTGGAATAATCATAATCCAAAAATAAAATAACCTAAACTACATTCCATTCAATTCACTGCTGTCCATGTGCATGAGCAGCAGTCGCTTAAATGTCACAAATGACTCCGCTTCCACGACTACCACTGGCAAACTATTCCATGCGCTTACAACTCTCTGGGTGAAGAACCTCCCTCTGACATCTCCTCTATACCTTCTTCCTAACACCTTAAAACTATGACCCCTCGTGGCAGTCAATCCTGCCCTGGGGAAAAGTCTCTGGCTATCGACTCTACCCATGCCTCTCATTACCTTGTACACCTCGATCAGGTCACCTCTCGATCAGGTCACCTCTCTTCCTCCTTCTCTCCAGAGAGAAAAGTCCGAGCTCCGACAACCTTTCCTCGTAAGACAAGCCGTCCAGTCCAGGCAGCATCCTGGTAAACCTCCTTTGCACCCTCTCCAAAGCCTCCACATCTTTCCTATAATAGGGCGACCAGAACTGGACACAATATTCCAAGTGTGGTCTCACCAGGGTTTTGTAGAGCTGCAGCAAAACCTCGCGGCTCTTAAACTCGATTACCCTGTTAATGAAAGCCAAAACACCATATGCTTTCTTAACAACCTTATCCACTTGGGTGGCAACTTTGAGGGAGCTATGCACTTGAACACCAAGATCCTGCTGTTCCTCCACACTGCCGAGAATCCTGCCTTTAATCCTATACTCAGCATTTAAGTTCGACCTTGCAAAATGCTTTACAGTTATCCAGGTTGAATCTGCCATTTCTCAGCCCAGCTCTGCACACTGTCAATGTCTCGCTGAAGCCTGCAATAGCCCTCGATACTATCAACGGCACCTCCAACCTTTGTGTCATCAGCAAACATACTAACCCACCCCTCAACCTCCTCATCCAAGTCATTTATAAAAACTACAAAGAGCAGAGGCCCAAGAACAGAGCCCTGCGGGACACCACTCAGCACTGACCTCCAGGCAGAATACTTACCATCTACAACCACTCTCTGCCTCCTGTCAGCCAACCAACTCTGAATCCAGACAGCCAAATCACCCTGTATCCCATACCTCCTGACTTTATGAATGAGCCTGCCATGGGGAACCTTTTCAAAACCTCTAATTAAAATATTTTCCTCATGTGCCCTCTAAACCTCCAGTCCCTACTTTAAATCTATGCTAATAATCCATCTATGAAGCTTTATTTGTTCTCTGACAACAAAAAGTTATCACTTTATTTATGGCTATACAATCTTTTTTTTCATCCCAAACCATTTATTCATTTTTTAAAAATTTCATCGATGTATTTTATTCATCAATAAATGAATATAAAAATATACAAAACAGTTTTGAATGGGCATTCCAGAAAATACGTAGATCATGAGGGACACAGACAAGATGAATAGTGAAGGTCTTTTCCCTAGGGTAGGGGACTTCAAAACTAGAGGGCACGTTTTTAAGGTGAGAGGAGAAAGATTGAAAAAGGAACTGAGGGGCAACTTTTTTTACACAGAGGGTGGTCTGTGTGTGGAATGAACTGCCAGGGGAAGTGGTAGATGCAGGCACATTTATAACATTTAAAAGACATTTGAACAGGTACATGAATAGGAAAGGTTTAGAGGGATATGGGCCAAACATGGGTAAGTGGCACTAGTTTAGTTTAGGAAAATTGGTCAGCATGGATGGGTTGTACCACAGAGTCTGTTTCTGTGCTCTATGACTATGACTGTGACAAATTTTGTCATTTCTCAATAGAGCTTCAATTCAGCTGCGTTTTTAAACATGAAAATATATTTATATTCCAATTAAAGTAACAAGGGGAGCTCAAATTTAACAGATTGTGGTTATATCATGACAGAAAGGTGTTAGATGGTAGCTCTTCCCCATTTGTGCACTTGCCAGTTGGTCAGATACATAGGACTTGAGGATAGAACAAAGAACTGTGGATGATGGAGATCTGAAACAAAAATAGAAACTGCTGGAGATTTGGCAGGCGGTGCACGTATGGAATGAACAGCCAGAAGAATTGGTGAGGCGGGTTCAATTACAACAATTGAAAGGCATCTGGATGGGTACATGAACAGGAAGAGTTTAGTGGGATATGGGCCAAATCCTGGCAAATGGGACTGTATTAATTTAGGATGTCTGATCAATGTGGACGAGTCTGTTTCCATGCTGTAGAACAATGACTCTGTCTGTGGGGAGAAAATCAGACTTAATGTGTCCAATCCAGTGACTCTTCTTCAGAACTGATAGCATCTGGGAAAAAGTGTTATTTATCTTGATGACAATGGCGTTCTGTGTTCCCATGCCAACATTTTAGGCTTGAGCTTGCTGTAATGGTCCCGGGAGGCTCAACACAAGCTGGAGGAACAGCATCTCATTTTCTGCATGGGGACCTTGCAGTGTTAGACCAGAAGACCACAAGAAATAGGAACAAGACTAGGTGTTCAGCTGTTCAAACTTGCACTGTCATTCCTCATATCTACTGTGTTTTCCCTGCAACTCTTTATTTAACTACTGTTCAAGAATCTATCTATCTCAGATTTAAATATGCAGAAGGACTCTGCCCCTACAGCTCTCTGTGGTAATGACTTCCAAAGGCTCATAACCCTCGGAGAGAAGAAATTTCTCCTCATCTCAGTTTAAATTGTAGCCCCTTTATTCTGAGACTATGCCTTCTGGTCCAAGACTCCCCATAAGGGGAAACATCCTTTTAGCCTGAAGGGTTCAATAATTTTAGAGGCCGAACACCTTTTCCCATGTCCTTTACCAAGTCCCAATCTCAGATTCTGTCATGACAAGGCCAACAATAAAAATGTTTAAAAATTCTTGGAAAATCTCAGCAAGTCTGTGGACAGAAATCAGACTTAATATTTCAGGTCTAGGAGACACAGAGATGTACAGCATGGAAACAGATTCTTTGGTCCGACTTGTCCATGCTGACCAGATATCTTAAACATAACTGATCCTATTGCCAGGATTGGCCCATATCCCTCTAAACCCTTTCTATGCATATACACATCAAGATCCTTTTCAATTTTGTAATTATACCAATCTCCATCACTTCCTCTGGCAGCTCATTCCATACATGCATATCCTCTGTGAAAAAAGCTGCCCATATCTCCCTTTTAAATCTTTCCCTTCTCACTTTAAACTTGTGCTGTTCAGTTTAGTACTCTCCCCCCACCCCACCCTGGGAAAAAAGACATTGTCTATTTACCCTATCCATGCTCCTCATAATTTTATAAACCTCTATGAAGGGTCATCCTTCAGCCTCTGACATTCCAGGGAAAATAGTCCCAGCCTATTTAGCCTCTGCCTATAGCTCAAACTCTCTAGCCCTGGCAACATTCTCAAATCTATTCTGAACTCTTTCAAATTTCACAATATCCTTCCTATAGCAGGGAGACTAGAATTGTACAGTGTTCCAGTAGAGGCCTAACTAGTGTCTTGTACAGGCAAAACATGACCTCCTAATTCCTAGAGTCAATACACTGACCAAACAGAGCAAGCATAACAAATGCCTTCTTCACTTTGCTATCTATCTGCAACTCCACTTTCAAGGAACTATGAACCTGCACTCCGAGGTGTCCTTATTCAGCAACACTTTCCAGGATCTTATCATTAAGTGTACAAGTCCTGCCCTGATTTGCCTCTCCAAAGTGCAGCACCTGACATTCACCTAAATTAAACTCCATCTGCCATTCCTTGGCCCACTGGCCTATCTGATCAAGATCCCATTGTAACCTTCTTTGCTGTCCACTACACCTCCAATTTTGGTATCATTTGCAAACTTACTAACCATATGTGCTATATTCACATTCAAATCATTTATATAAATGATGAGAATCAGTGGACCAGTACCAAACCTTGCGGCACACCAATGGTGACAGGACTGCAGTCTGAAAGTCGACTCTCTACCACCACACAGTCTTCTGCCAGTGACTTTTCCTCAGATCCAGCATCTGTAGTACTTTCGCGTGGATGTGGATTGCTTTGAGCGCAGCCAACCTCTTTTGCACCCACTCATCGTCCTCATTAACAGCTACCTAGCTTTTCGTCTTCCTGAGTTCACCATCAACAATCACTTTGATCCTTTTTATCCTTCCTCTGGGCTCCGCCTCCACTGACCCTCATAAGACTTGATAATAAAATGTGAGGCTGGATGAACACAGCAGGCCAAGCAGCATCTCAGGAGCTTTTGTGCTCCTGAGATGCTGCTTGGCAGCTTTTGTGCTCCTGAGATGCTGCTTGGCAAGCTTTTGTGCTCCTGAGATGCTGCTTGGAAGCTTTTGTGCTCCTGAGATGCTGCTGTGTTCATCCAGCCTCACATTTTATTATCTTGGAATTCTCCAGCATCTGCAGTTCCCATTATCTCTCATAAGACTTGAGGCATGTTTTCTAATCATCCTGTTGAGAGGTGCCATTTGCACACCTTTGGGGCAGGTGGGACTTGAACCTGGATCTCCTGGCCCAAAGGTGCTCTGATGAAGGGTCTAGGCCCGAAACGTCAGCTTTTGTGCTCCTGAGATGCTGCTTGGCCTGCTGTGTTCATCCAGCCTCACATTTTATTATCTTGGAATCTCCAGCATCTGCAGTTCCCATTATCTCTAGGACATTGTCAGTGCTTGGAGGCTGCTGGGTGCCAAAGTAGCAGTTTGGGGGGTCACGTGACGGGGGTGTTGATCACGTGCCCCCTCCCCGAGCGGGCCGCGCAGGCGCCTTGTGTCTCTCTGCCCGGTCTCCGCGGTGACGGCAGCCGGCTCTGCAGCGACGATGGCCCTGCCGGGTATGGCCGCGCTCTCTCTCCTGCTGTTCGCCTTCAGCTGCCTGGGCAACCTCAGCCAAGGGCTGGCCGACAAGCGGCTCAAGATGCAGTATGTCACCGGGCCGGTGCTGCGCTTCCAGATCTGGTGAGTGAAGAGAGAGAAGGAGCGGGGTGTCGGATAAGCCGCCTTTCCTCCCTCCCCCATAGGGTGCTCGCTGGGCACCCGCTCGACTCGGAGGCTCGGGCTTCCAGCAGAGGCGCTAGGCCCGCGCTGCGGGAGGAAGTGAAGAGCTGCCTGTTTGTACATGACACTGATTCAAGCCCGGGAGGGAGATGGTGTCGCCCTGGGTATTTCAGAAAAACACAGAGCTCTCAGTATAATTTGTGGGAATTCACATTTTTGCATGTTGACCATAATTTTGTTTTCTAATTTGCCATGTCAACTAAATTTTATTTCACATTTTGCCGGGCTGGTTACAGTTATTAAAGATTTTTGCCAGGCTGGCTGCAGTTATTTAAGAAAATTTGAAAGAGCTGTGGATGGTGTACATCAGAAAGAAAAACAGAAATTGCTGGCAAACCTCAGTAGGTCTGGCAGCATCTGTGAAGAGAAATCAGTTAATGTTTCTTGTCCGGTGACCCTTGCTCAAAAAAGTTCTTGAAGATTTTGCCAGGCTAACTGTTAAATATTTTGGGCACCACCAGCCGCAATTGTTAAATATTTTGGGGACTGCCGGCTATGATTTTTCTACATTTTTTGCAATGTTGGCTGCAGTTGAATGTTTTGCTATGTTGAGTAGAATTGTATTTGGTAAATCCATGTGTCCCAATATTTCCAGGCTAAAAAATTACATAATTATTCAGAAAATTTTTATTTTTGTAATAAGTGTGTGTGGATGTTCATGGTACCATGGCAAACACCAGGGAAGGTGTATCAGGCTGATTTGTTAACTTATGACATGAGGAAAAACTGGTGAAATACAGACTTGAAAATGAGTAATTGGGAATGAATTGTAAAAAAAAAGTACACACAAGTTGTTAAAACGGTACATCTAAATATGGAGTGTGCACTTATGTTTTAATTCCTGGTAATTGTTAACTAACTTGCTATTATTGTTGAAATCTGTTATCTGATATATATAAAACTAAAGATGGAGCACAGAAGATATTTTGTTTTCAATGTATGTATGTTGCCTCTAATCGCATTATAAATCCTCATCATAGCTTATCTGTTCTCTCTTGCTGTCTTTCTTCTTCTCTTCCCCTGCTCCCCACCCAAATTGCAACATGTAAGTTTGTGCAGAAATTCTAGGGTTTTGCCTCTGTTACTCTACAACTCCTTACTATTGTGTCATAAAATTATCAGATTGTAGAACAGTCAAAATAACTATTAGATAATCTTTGACAATTTCTATGCAAGCCTATTCCTTTTGCTTGCTCTAAATGTTATTCCTGCCAGCAGATCTAAATGAGTCATTTCTTCTCTTAAATCATGTCATGATTTTTTTCTTGAAATCTAGTTCGGAATAATTAAAGTGCCATTTTATAAACTTTGATATGCCCTCTCAGGTTCGTTCTTACTCATTTCCCTTCAGGTGCTTTCTTCTCTCGTCGCTCTTGTACTCATAATGCTAGGAATCAACCTTGTGGATTTTGTTTGCCTCAGCAGCTTAAATATCAGTTTGTGCTTCTGTGTCAAGCAAAGCCCCCAGAATGTGTGATGCTGACCTATCCAAGCTCTGACTTCATGTGAACAAAGTGTGGGGCTGGATGAACGCAGCAGGCCAAGCAGCATCTTAAGAGTTTATCCAGCCCCACACTTTGTTACCTTGGATTCTCTGGCATCTGCAGTTCCCATTATCTCTGACTTCATGTGATCTGTGTTGAAACCCAGAATCACTTGACGTCATCCTCATGTGATTTGACAGCATTTGAGAATAGAGCATCCCCAACTTAAAAGACTGTGATCTTCTACAGGGGTGTAATTTTAAAGATCTGATATACAAACACTTCCTGTACTTAGAGCTATTTTATATTGCCCTACATTGTGTTCAGACTTGCATACAAATCAACTTGTGAAGGTACTCCAGCACAGAACCCAGAAACCTGGGGATTGCCTGTGTATTTTGTTCACTTTCTTGAGTATGCTATTTTATATTAAATTTCCTCTTTTTGTTTTGTAATACCTGAACTGTCCTGATTTGGCTAATTATTATCCAGAATGTGACCAGCTTTCATTGGATTTATGAATCAATGATTGATAAAGAACCTACAGCTCAAATTTTAAGTCCCGTGATGTTGCTTGGCAAATGTCTGCCATCAGTGATGACTGGCTTCATACCTCTTAATAATAGTAATATTGATCGAGCAAAGAGCATTGGTTGGGCCCTGAAGAGGCCTTTCATCTTATTTTGAATAGTTTGTGGTCTTAGTTGAATAGCTTATCTCCATTGTGGAAACTTAGCTTGGCAATATTCTGCCTTAATGAATATCAGCTGCCTAGAGCCTGTAATATTTTTGAGCAGTAACTAAAGAGCAACCATGATGGAATACTCTAATGACTCACGGTGTGAAGGATTGCCCAGTTTCATTCCCTGATTTGTACCTAATTAGCTTGCTTTCCAGTTGGAGCATTACAATAAAGACAGTATTCACTCATGTAGAGACCATTCATCCGAGGGTTTCTCAGGTGCTCAGTGAACTCTGCTGAAAACTATTGATTTGTGAACTTTGGATGAAAGTAGAATTGAGCTCAGCTTTGTTCATTTTAGTAACTTGCACCTTGCAGTCTTGAAAAGAATGACTACCTAGCCATGGTGTCGATGGCTTCTTTTATGATAAATTCACAAGATATGGATGTGGTATTACTGGCATGGCCAGCATTAATTGTCTTGTTTTCGTGAATCACTGCAACCTGTGTGGTGTAAAGCTTCTCTATGCTATTAGCTAAGAATTCCCAGGATTTTGACCCAGTGCTGATGAAGGACAATCTGTTACTTTCAAGTCAGGATGTTGTAGGATTTGTACACACTTGGAGATGGCAGTACCGCAATGCATTTGCTGCCCTTATTTTTCTTGATGTGGGTATTAGAAGTTTGGGAGATGCTGTTTCAGAAGTGTGAGAGTTACTGCAATGCCTTTGTGTGTAGGGTTCACTACAACTGTTACCACAGAGAATGCATGTTTAAAATGGAGGGAAACTGATTGTGAGGGCTGCTTTGTCTTGGATGATGTCAAAACTGCCCTCAGCTTGGTTTTCTGAGGTGTATTGAATTGTGTGCTGGTATGAGTTGTCTGTTAACAGAAATGGGATTTACTGATCTTTCAGGATGTTGGCTGGGTTGGTGCAATTAAGTTATGCAGAGAGCTGGATATGCTCAAGTTTTTTTTTTCAGAGCCAAGAAGGCTCAGATCAATCGAATTGAGGTGTATAAGATTCTGGGGTACGTGGATAGGATGGCCAGGAAGGGTCAGTAGTTGAAAGGTTGTTAACAAGTGGCACAATTTTAAGGTGAAACACAGGAAGTTTAAAGGCATTTGAGGAAAACATTTTTCAATCAGAGGATAGCGGGACTCTGGAATGCCCTGCCTAGCAGGGTAAAAGAGTTAAACTTGATGATATTTTTAAAAAGTACATGTATGAGCAGTTGAAATGTCAAACATTCAAGTCTATGAACCAAGTGCTGGAAAAAGGAATTTGTGTAGATGGGTGCAGACTTGATGGGCTAAAGGGCCTCTTCTGTGCATGACAAAGGAAGTAGGAGCAGGAGAGGACCTTTTCAGCCTTTCATGTCAATTAGATTAGATTACCTACAGTGTGGAAACAGGCCCTTCATCTCCAACAAGTCCATACTGCCCCTTGAAGCATCCTGCCCAGACCCATCCCCCTATAACCCACAGACCCCTGAAACACTACAGGCAATTTAGCATGGCCAATCCACCCCCGAGGTTGGAATCGAACCCAGGTCCCTGGTGCTGTGAGGCTGCAGTGCTAACCACTGAGCCACTCTGAGATTGCGACTGACCTTTCACTTGGGCACAGTTTTCCTGTCCTGTCCCTTGACGTTTTCAGTATGTAGAAATGTATCAATCTCAGTCATATGCAACAACTGAGTTTCTACAGCTCTCTCGGGTAGAGATTTCTACAGATGCACTGCCCTTTGAGTGAAGAAATTTCTCATCTCCATTTTCAATGGCCGGCCAAATGTATTGAGAGATGAATGTGACTTGATTGCAGATATTTTCAAATCAGCCTGTTCAGAAATGTTATGACACACCCTTGAGCAGGTGGGATTTGAACCCAGGCTTCCTGGCGCAGGGGCATTACGGCTGCACCACAAGCATCCTCTGTGTGACATGGTTACATTGAGAGGATTTTGATTAGAACCATTTCAAAGCTGATTGAGTATCTGAAATATGAGTGCAGGAAAGATGAACATGCTTTTGGGATGAACAAGTATGTTGCAGAATTTTGGGCTGAAAGAACGATTTGTGACTACTGAGTGCAGGTTTAAATGACTTTGGGAGAATACCTGAGAAGAGGCAGCCGAACCACTCTCTTCACCGCCGCCGCCCCCCCCCCCCCCCCCCCCACCCCCCCCCCAACAACCATCACCACCTTATTTCTCCTTTCTTAAAAAAAGCAAAATTAATTAATGGGTTTTAGCTAGCAATACAGCTGTTCTGGTCAAAACCTTTTGTAATGACACTGGCAATTGAATTCTCTCTGGAATAGTTCGGATGAATGAATAACTCTGAGGAAGGGTCACTGAACCCGCAACGTTAACTCCATTTTCTCCTCCACAGATGCTGCCAGACCTGCTGAGCTTTTCTAGCAAGTTTGTTTTTGTTCCTGATTTACAGCATCTGCAGTTCTTTTGGTTATTTTTAAATGAATCATTCACTGCTTTGAGGGTTAAATTTTCAGGTATTTTGTAGACCTTTGGCTGTTTTGGTTAAGTATGATGCAGCATTATTATGACACGGCTTGTTTACCCATGGCATTTACCTCTACACAAGATGAAGCTGGTTGCCCAAAGGCTTCATGAACTGAGTGGCAGGAATTATGCAAAAACTTTGCTTCCAGTTCTTTAAATATTCAGCTCATGAAATGCTTGCTTTCGAAATGTACGTTGTCATTACAAGTTTCGTAGTGCCTTAAAATCTGTGCTCTTTCATGTCGTTGTTCCTCAATTCAAAAGTTGTGATTCGAAAGAGTAGTGACTAACCCATTAGCTTCCCAAAAAAATAAACTTTTGCCAACTTGCCATCTGGCAAAAAAGGCTGAGCTAGAAAAACATGCTAATAATGTGCAATTAAGTTGAAATAACAACCAAAACGCAGGTATTCCATGCTGTTCAAGCCCAGTAACCAGTCTGTTCTAATTAGATTTTATACCATGTGTAGTTTGATCAGCCCATGAGGTGCCACCATCATCCAGGATATCTACACATTTTTTCCGTAATTTGTATAAGCAGAGCAAAGTGAGCTGAATGATTTGGTCTCCAGTAACACCCTTCCCTCTATGCTGTGAAACAATAAACAATCCCTTTGCAGCTGTGCTGTGATCTCTTAACAGGAGCAGCAACATTTCAGCCTAATAAATACAGTAGAGCTTGCAGTTGGACTTGCCGCTTGGGGAGTAGTAACGTCTTTTGCTTTGTGAAGTGGCAGTATTTTTTTTTTGTCACCCTGTCTGTATTCGGGATTTCACCTGAATTGGGCGTTTCTAAATTTTGCAAAGTTGCTTTAAACTTGTCGTTTCTGATGTACATTCTGCTGGATAAAACTATAGTGTGAATGTTTGTGTTACTTTGGAAAATGGACCAATTATGTTAGATCTATTTGTATCACATCTATCTTTGCAGAAAAAACTGAAAACATTAGGGTTGGCCAATGGGTGGCTCTGATTTAATTTAGTTGCTTCACTCTTGGGATCAGTATGTGTAATGCAGATTCTGATTAATCACCTGCCAAATTAATTTTATTTGAGCTTGATCTGAGATGTTTATTTGTAGGAACGCTATTTTGTAGTCTCTTCCCCAGAGGTTGATAGGTTAAGAAATGGATAAATGCTACATATTGTTGCACTTTTCTTACAAGTTTGTACAATGCAGGGTGGTGCTTTGAAGCACATTTAGGAGTTCTCTAGTGCTTTTCATAACTGTGAGCATCCCAAGTCTTAAGTAACAAATCTTTTGGAGATTTTTGAATTTGAAATGAGCAAGACCTGTGAGGATTGGGAGCTGTCTACGTAGCATACTTGAATTTTCAAAAGGTGCCACATAAGTTACTACATTAAAAATAGAGCTTATGGGATGAGGGATAATATGTAAGCACGAATTAAAAATTGTTGATGGGACAGAAAAGTCAGTACGTGAGTTATTTGCCGAATGTTTAGCTACAGAAGTTATATGGTTGGTCCAGTTCAGTTTTTGGCCGTTGGTAACTCCCAACATATTGATGGTGGGCGATTCTGCGAGCATCCCTACTTCTGAGCTTGCGACGTTTGGATGGTCATTGATAAAGCAGCTGAAGATTGGGTCTAGGATAGCTCACTGGAAGTCTTTGAGCGATACCCAATAACAGATGGTTGAAATTCAACAACCACAACCATCTTCCTTTCTGCTAAGTATGGCTTCAACCAGCGGAGAGTTTATCACCAATTCCCATTCACTCTAGTTATGTTTGCATTTCTTGACGTCCTGCTTGATCAAAAAGAATTCCAAGACAGTCATTCTCACCGTGCCTCTGGAGTTCAATTCGTTATTCATGTTTGCACTGAGTTTGTCGTAAGTGCAAGAGCTGAGTGGCCTTGGCTGAATCAATTGAAACATCAGCAACGAGCTTATACCTTTGCAAATGCTGCTTGTCAGCACTGTCAACAGCCCCTTTGATCAGATTACTGATGATGGAAAATAAACTGGTGATTGTCAGCTGGATGCCAGTTGCTGTTCTGGGACAGCTTGGTGAGGGACACTGATCATTGTCTGAATGTCTGCAGTGCCTTTGCATATCCAATGCGTTCAGTTGTTTCTTGATACTACGTGAAATAAGTTGAGGAGGGGGTTGAGAGGTTCATCTGTTCAGCACTGGCTAAAGATTGATGCAAATGCTTCAAGCTTGCCATTTGTTCTGATGTTCTGGTCGCTCCCATCATTGAAGATGGGAATATTTATGGAGTTTCCACTTCCTGGGAGTTGTTTGGTTGTTCACCTCCATTCATGACAGGATGTCAAAACTTCAATTGGATCCATCGTTTGTGAGATCAGTTAGCCCTGTCTATTACATACTGCATCTGTTTAGCCTGCAAGTAGTGTTGTCACTTTACGAAGTTAACCCCTCACTTGTGGATAAGCCTGGTGCTTCTAAGGTGTGGTTACTGTTGTCATACTAGAAATATTAGAAGTTCAGGACTTGTATATAAAAAAGAAATTTATTTCTGAGCAGAGGTCTGGGAGCACAGATGACCAAATGCTGATCTATAATAGTCTGTGTTTCTGTGTTGGTTTGTGCTCAGTCCAGTTTAATAGTAAGCTTTGATTTTGTGATACTGTAACACCAGTCTGGGATATGCTGGCAGAGTAAGTCACAGGTTTTCTTAGGTTTGTGAGGAAAATAAAATGCTCAGCAAAACGGTTATTGAAATTCTTGTAAATGACACGAGAGAAAAAGCAGATCGCTCAATGTTCTAGTTTAATACAATTTGGAGAAACATAACTGACATTTTTCTGTAATGTTGTCTTGGGTGTTCACAGTCTGAAACATCCGCATTTTAACTGATTCTGTGTTCGGTCTATTCTTGTGCCCATAGGAAATCAAACCAGCCAAGCAGGATACCTCAGTGATCAGGAGAAGAATCTCCCCCTCCCCCTCTGTTGTATTACACTACATTGGCAGTCTTCCATCTGTTAAGATTATAGTTGGCAAGTTGGTGGTTAGCAATAAAGCTGGAATGTCCTCTTGAGAACACAAACTTGGGCAAAAATAGTGGACAACCTAAGCTGCCTCAAAGACACATCTGCCTCCCAGCCTCCCCAATATTCCTTGGGGTGTAAATGAGAAGTAAGCTAGCAAAGATGAGCAGAAAGCCTGCTGACTGAACTCATCACCACACTCGATACAGTTCATTGACCTGTTGGAGGCACTAACCAAAGGAAGACCTCAAACTTATGACAATAGGTCCTGTGCATTGAATGAACTTTTTGGTAGCATTTTTGCTTTTAATTTGCTTTGCTTTCACACTTGAACCCCAGATTTTAAATATATTACTTGAATTCCTTGTTCATATGCTTGACAGTGGTTGCAGAAAGATATCATATTTAGACATTAGTCCATCCACCTTTTGGGTTACACTTCAGATTTTGTTCAGAGTTAGTGTTTTTTTAAACCTTATACTGTCCCAAGGTATCCACCAGACACACTGGATCTGTTCCACCATAATTGTTGAGAATTTGGTTTATGAGTGCCAGGGTGTGTCCTAGTGCTGGCCAGTTTAACCTCCTCCAGGTTCCTTTCAAGTGTCAGGCTGGGGCTGTGAGTGAGCCAGATTTTATATGGCCAGTAGGAGGCATTGTTGAGGACATGCCACTGCAGAGGCTGTGTACTGACAGGAAAGCACTTTTTCCGTTTTAACGTCGTTACCAACCAGTATGTAGACTGAAAATGAGAAGCAAGCTAACGAAGATACACAGAAAGCTTACTGACTCCATTCACCTACACATTACATGTTATGTCACACACCTGTGATGCACATACCAACAGACCCTAAAGAATAATCACTGGACGCAAAATGTTAATTCTGCTCTCTCTCCATTGATGCTGCCAGACTTGCTGAGTTAAAATCATAGCATCCCTATAGTGTGGAAACAAGCACTTCAGCCCAACAAGTTCACACCGACCCACAGAGCATCCCACCCAGACCCAACCCACCTCATCTACACGTCACTGGACACTATGGGCAACCTAGCATGGCTAATCCACCTAGCCTGCACATCTTTGGACTGCGGGAGGAAACCCACACAGATGTGGGGAGAACGTGTGGAGTTTGCACAGTCACCCAAGGGTAAAATCGAACCTGGGTCCCTGGCACTGTGAGGCAGCAGTGCTAACCACTGAGCCACTGTGCTGCTTGTTTTTTGATGTGGGCATTGCTGGTAGGGCAGCATTAGTTGCTTGTCCCTAGCTGCCCTTGAACTGAATGGCTTTTTAGAGTCAACCACATTGTTACGCACCTGGAGTTACATGTTGGCTAGACCTGGTGAGGTCTAGAGTTTCCTTCCATGAAGATTATTAGTGAGCCAGATGGGTTTTTTTGACAATTGGCAATGGTTTCACAGTCATCAGTAGATTCTTAATTCCAGACTTTGTTACACCATTTGCTATGGTGATAATCAAAACTAGGTCCCTAGAACATAAGTTGAATTTCTGGACTAAGAGTCAACCAATAATACCTGTAGGCCATTGCTTCCCCAATTTCTCCAGTAATTTGTTTTTGTCAACAGACCCTAAACCAGTTAAGATGGGTATACCATTGAGTTATTGATCTTGCTAATTCTGGTAACGTTTTTGTACTCCAATTTGCTTTCGTTTTACAGCGGAACTCCAGGGTTTCAATTTTATTTTCATCAGGCCTCTGGTTTCCTTTTGAGATTCAGAGGGTTGTTTTTAATGCCTTTTATTGTCTCTTGGATGTTTTTGATCCCCTGAGTTTTATTTCTAAGAAACCAAAGAGTACAAGGACCATAAGGAGGAGGAAAAAACTGTTTCTTCCAAAACCATCTTTTGGAATCTGCATTTTTAAAAAAAGTTTTTTCCAAAAACTTGTCACATGCTTAGATCTTTGAAATACAGTTACACACTATAACCTGCCAATCCTGAGTGCTACTATTTTGTTGGCTGGAAGTAGATCTGTGAAAGTGACACAAACACACAAATGTTTGTGTTTTCCACTGTTAGAGGTTTACAGGGGCAGAACGATTTTTGGAGATCTCCTGGAAGTGGTAGGCACAATGCTTTGGCCTACAGATGTGGCAAGTCAGCCTGTTTATTTTTCCAATGGAAGCAAAACCGTGTAACTCTAAATATACAAAATGTGAGAGCAATTCTGGGTCCGTGGGATTGATGTAATGGCCAGAAATGTAGTTTGTGATTGAACTCCTTATGTTCTTCCAATATAGGAGCATCCCATAAAAGACAAATACAAATTTAGTAAAATAGTTTGTCTCACATGCAATTCTGGCAGCAGGAAGAGAATGCCAGCTTTTAGCTGTACCAGAGAGGAGAGTAAAAGCTACCACAACCCAACCTCAAGACACCAGCAACTGCCAACGAAGGTTAAAAAAAGTAAAGAAATCCTGGTTCTGTGGGAGCTTGCCTGACCCGTTCAGGCTGCTTCTATTGTTCCAATTTTTTTTAAAATAAAGGCCTCAAAAGCTGTGACATTATTGGCTTTGGAACAGACTGCTTGGTACATCAACCTTTCTTCACAAAAAAAACCTCTTAAAGCCATAGTATTGTCACACCTTCCCCTGCCCAAAAAAAGAACCTTTTTTGGTCTTAATTTTGTGGGATGTGGGCGTTGCTGGCTGGCCAGTACTTCATGCCCATCCCTAAATATACAAAGATCACTTCATTTTTAAAAACTGTTGAACTGTTGCACTGTCGACACCAAGCTCAAGGTTTCCTTCTCAATGGTGGAATTTTCCTGTTGATATTAATTAAATTTTCTGGAAGAGTACACGATAGATCTTTCTATTTTATCTTTGTCTTCTTGCAAGAAACAGCACTGACGCCCAGATTACTCCCATCGATAGCCACAATGAATAGCTTTGCATAATTAGGCCTGGCTAATACCGGGGCAACAGTTAACACAGCTTTGGGGCGGTCAAATGCCTTCCGAGATTCCTCCGTCCACTGCAATTTGCTGCACTTCTTCAACAAGTCAGTCAGTTGAACAAACAAACTGCTAAAATTTGGTACAAACTTCTCTCTCAAAGACGGTTCAGTCTGGGGAATCATATTACTTCCATCTTCAATTGTATGGAAAACTTCACAATAAACGTTGTTTTCACATCCCATGGGGCTGTCTGTCCAAGTCCAGTAACATGGCCCAGAGATGCGACTTTGGTATTTGCAAACTCACTCTTAGCCAGGTTTATCACCAGTCCTGCCTCCCAAAGTCAGTCAAACAATTCTGACAGTTGGCAAATTGGACTAGATTAATTTGTGATATCTGGTTGGCATGGACTGAAGTGTCTGTTTCCATGCTGTACAGCACTATGACTCTATGCTAATGAGCAAGTTAGACAAAAGAGAGTCAGTGGATGTATGCATTTGGATTTTCAGAAGGCCTTTGACAAAATGCTGCACAGGAAGCTGCTGAACAAAAGCCCATGGTGTTAGGGCAAGGTGCAGGCATGGATAGAAGATTGTGTAGAAGATAGAGTGGGGATGAATGGGTCGTCTTCAGGATGGTAGCCAGTCACTAGTGGAGTTCTGCAGGAGTCCACCTTGGGACCATGACTATTCACACTGTATATTAATGATCTGGATGAGGAACTGAGTGTTGTTGTTGCTATGTTTGCAGATGACCATGTCGAATCCTAACAGATTTGTCAGGCATGACCTCCCCTTGACCAAGTCATTCTGACTCTGCCCAATTTTACCATGCGCTTCCAAATACTTGCAACTCAATCCTAATAATGGACCCAAAAATCTTAGCATTGACCAAGGTCAAGCTAACTGGCCTATGGTTTCCTGTCTTTTGCCTTCCTCCCTTCTTAAATAAGTGTTACAGTTCATGATTTTTCTTCCAGTCCTCTGTGACCCTTCCTGACTCCATTATTTCTTGAAAAACATACGCCCCTACAATCTCCTGAGCTATATCCTTTATAAAATTGGAGTATTAGTCCATCTGATCCGGCTCCCTAGCTTACCTTTGTATTTCATCTCTCTCCGCCCCTTCCACATTTTATTTATCTTCTTTGTTTTAAAGGCTTCTTTGCATTGTATGCTTATCTTTTTTGCTTTTGTGGCATCCCTCACTTCCCTCATCAGTAGTGATTGCCTCGTTCTTCTCTTAGTGTTTCTTCTTTCTTGGGATGAAACTAATTACATTTTCTGCCCCACTAGTATCTCCTGAGGGTACAGGAAAGTGTTTGAGGAGTACACGCGGGTTATTAGCCAGCGGTATCCCGACATCCGTATCGAAGGTGAAAATTACCTTCCACAACCTATCTACAGGTAACTTTATTGATTTAAAATAATGTATAAGTTTTGTTTTGTGAAGTGAATTCTTTACAACTGCTACAATCTTTCCTTAGTTGTTGATGGACTGCAGTTGTTTAAATATGCACTATCAGCAATTAATGCATTTGTCACCTGTTTTTGAAACATTGTAGAGATTTTTGATGGAGTTTTGAACGTAACTTTGCTAAACTTCTTTATTGAATTTCTCAGTAAATTACCACCATTCTACCAATTGGCAGTTTTTCAAAAAAGTGGACTGTCAACGGTAACAGGATATAGTGAAAGATTGTGACCAACTGTGCTACTTGGTAAAGTCATGGAGGCATAAAGCACTGAAACGGGCCCTTCGGTCAAACTTGACAATGCCGACCATGTTTCCTAAATTGTACTAGTCCCAGTTGTCTGCATTTGGCCCGTATCCATCTACACCTTTCCTATCCCTGTACCTGTCCAATTGTATTCACCTCTACCACTTCCTCTGGTAGCTCATTCCATAGACACACGTATGCAGAAGTTGCCCCTTGGGTCCCTTTTAAATCTTTCCCCTCTTGCCTTAAATCTATGCCACCTAGTTTTGGATTTTGCTACCCTTGGGAAAAGATCTTGGCTGTTCACCTTATCTATGCCCATCATGATTTTATAAACCTAAATAATGTCATCCCTCAGCCTCCTCTGGTCCAAAGAAATATTTCCCAGCTTATCCAGGTTTCTCGTTAAATTCAGACTGTGCAGTCTTGGAAATATCTTTGTAAATCTTTGTTTGGATGCTTTCCAGTTTCATAATATCCATCCTGTATCAGGGCAACCAGAATTGTATGTAGTGTTCCGAATATGGCCGTACCATTGTCACGGATGATTGCTGCTAGACCTGCTGAGTTTCTCCAGGCCTTTGTTTTTATTACAGTGGATTAGCTTGCTTAAGGAACAACTATTCCTAATGCAGAATCTTCAGCATCAACAGAGCCCACAACTATTCCTATCATCTACCTGCTCAGCGGTGGACTTCAAGCCAATGCTGAATGTCTTGGTTCTACTTATTTTATTGCCTTTGCGTAATAAACTATTTTTGTTAATAATTTATCTGCAGTGTTGTGCTTGTGTTTCAGTGAAAGAAGACCTCATTAAATAAAACAACATAGTATGATCTGTAGACAAAAAACAAATTGCTGGCAAAACTCAGCAAGTTCTGGCAGCATCTATGGAGAGAAAAGATTTCATAGTTGGAATTCACCGGACTTGAATTGTTAACTCTGCTTCTCCTCCACAGGTGCTGCCAGACCTGCTGAGTTTCTCCAGCAGTTTGTTTTTATTACAGATTTCGAGCATCGGCAATCCTTTGTTTTATTTTGTGAACTATCGAGCTGGATTTCAAAGTGGAATTTGACTTGTCCAGTAGTAATATCAACTGGGATCATAACAATTTGGCGCATAGGGTAGAAAAAGCAGATATCAGCAATACTTAAACTGGACCTGAATGCTCAATTGACGGAATGTGGCCTTATCACCACCTTGGGATATTGAAAGCATTTCACAGCTGATTGCTTGATTCAGGGTTAATGTAAGTGACTAAGAGAGCCAAAGTTGTGTGGTCTTTAAGATAATAAATTAAATAAATAAATAATGGTGTTATTCCTATCTAATAATATTAGCTTAGACACAACTGCATGCACTTCTTTGAACAGTACCTTTCTATCTTCTGTGTGTAACTAAATAAACATTTAGGATTTCTGTTCAGCATCTTGTCCAAAAGACAGCACTTTCAGAATAGCCTTTAATGCCACATTCAGTGAAAAGTTTGTAATGTCGTCCCTTTGGTGCCATCTTAGGTACTGGCTACCTAGGTAGAGATGTTTTGTGTTTGTTACAGAATTGAAAGAGTTAAAAAAACACAGTTTTAAAGAGCATTTGACTTACTGGATGTCCAGAATAAGAACAAAAGTATTTTTTAAAAGGACTTAAATTATAGTCCTTTTCGCTGAGTCTGTGCCCGCCGGCCTTCAGAGCATGAGACCTTGCAGCCTCCACTCACTAATCTCCAGCCCAGACTCCCCTCTAGAACTCCCTCCCAGTACCTGTCTCCCAGGCCAGCCTGGACTTGGAATGCTTTCCAGTCTGGCATCTGGCATGCGACGCACATCCAGGACTTGCCTCGTGTGCAGCATGGTCTCTAACTCATCTAACACAGCGGGAGTTTTGATAAGCTAGCACGCATTCACCTTCAATGTACTTATTATGTCAGCTTGGATGATATGCCTAAAAGCCCACAGCTTTTGAGTCCAAGTTGAGGGTTGTATCACTGAGTTGATGTGGCTGTTGAGGAGTGATGAGCCAAATAGTGATTGTTTCTATTAACCTTTCTGCACTAATTCTATTAATCCACTTGTTTAATGAAATAACTGGTTGTGTTCCAGCAGCCATTTACAGCCCATTCATTTTAGTTCTGTTTAAGGGGTTTAGTAGTAATGTGCAAGAGCAGTTAAAATGCAGGAACTAATTTGTATGTAATATATGGCAATTGACTTCAGTCTTTCTTTTTTGTGGTCTTGTTTTACAGGCACGTAGCATCCTTTCTATCAGTCTTCAAGCTGGTCTTAATAGGACTAATTATAGTTGGTAAAGACCCCTTTCCTAGTCTGGGCATGGAAACACCTAGCATTTGGCACTGGAGTCAGCAAAACAAGGTAACTAGTTGCAGAAAAATGGGCTAAAGTAGAGAAGTTCTCAAATGTAATGTTTGAAAAAACAATTCTGGTAACAGTAAGCTATGCTTATATTTAAAAAATGCTCCACTTGTGTGACATGATTTGTCTTGATTGTTTGAGGATGTTTGCACATGATTTTTAAAACCCCAAATTATTATTTTCCCTTGAATTGTTATGCTGTGGACAAACAATGGCTGAAGAGACACACCTACTTCTCAAGCCATTGGATTTGAAGTGCTTGAGAGTTTCCCATAGAAGCACAATTTATATTGGCAACTCAGCAATTGACAGAACACAGCTATTTTTTGACTTCCATATTCTGTGAATAAAGCAAAGGTTGCCCATTCCTATTGCCGTTGATCTCAGTGGCTTGCTAGACTATGTCAGAGGGCAGTTAAGTCTGTCACACTCTTGTGGACCTCAGTTCTGTGTAGGCCGCAATCAGGTAAGGATGGCTTATTCTTCCCAGCAACCACCTCCTCTCCTCTCCTCCCCTCCCTTCCCCCCACCTTGGTGAAACATTTTGGTTTTTATGATCAATAGCAGTTTAATGGTGCAATTGCTGACAATGTCTTTAAAATCCAGATTTATTCTTCAATTACTGAAGATTAATTTTGATAATTATGATGCAGTATTCCTAGATTATTAATATAGGCCTCTAGATTACTCATCCATGGTCATTACTCCAATGCTTCTGCCTCTGCCTCCCCCAACATGTGGGTTCAAATATGCAGAATGTTGCCTTCATTTTTAGAATTGAGAAGTAACTTGGTCAGTTTAGCAAATTGCCCCACAGTGCTACTTGTATTTGACAGTTAACAAGTCATTTATAATGCAAAAAGTTGTTAAAAACATTGATCTCCTGCAAAAAATTTTGACTAAAATTTGTTAAATTTCAACCTAAAAGCATTTAATATCTGATCAAGATTTATTGATCTGTAACTGAAGTTGTAAGGATTTGTCTCACTGTGGTCACAACAGATATCATACAGCAAGTTTTTTGTTGTAATGTTTTTACTGCTGTTTAAACTCCACATTAAATTGTTTTTGGCACAATAGATGGCTGAAAATGATTTTTTTTACAACAATTGTTGCAACGTTGAGGTAGAAACGTCACTGTACAGGAGGCCGTTTGTTCGTCACTGAGCTAGCTAAAAAAGAACTATCCAGTCTAATTCCGTTTTCTGCCTCTTGTTTAGAGGCTCTTGGTTTACAGTACCGCATTCAGATATTTTTTAAAAATGTGATGAAATTTCTGTCTCAGCCCCTTATCAGGTTGTGCAAGCAGTAGCTACACTCAAGATTTTTGCTGCTACAATTGGTGGCTAACAGTAGAGCCACCTGCGTGGGCATTCTTCTGGGTTAAAAAAGCCCAGAGCATACTATATGGTTTGTGTTGTGAAAATGAAACAGCACAGACGCTTTTATAACTTTACTGCTGTTAGCTACCACTAGATGGTGTGTGCTTTCCACACGTCAAAGAAATGACATTAACTGAAGCCCCATTCAATTGTATGAATAACTTTATATTTTGTGGGATTTAGACAAACTTCTAAGGGAGAATTGATATCTTGTTCTGGCCGTCTGGATGGACGGATAGTCATACAGCACGGAAACAAGCCCGTCAGTCCAACTTGTTCATGCAAACTGGATTACCCAAACTAAACTCAACTATAGTATCAGAGATAATAGGAACTGCAGATGCTGGAGAATTCCAAGATAATAAAATATGAGGCTGGATGAACACAGCAGGCCAAGCAGCATCTCAGGAGCACAAAAGCTGACGTTTCGGGCCTAGACCCTTCATCAGAGAGAGAGGTGATGAAGGGTCTAGGCCCGAAACGTCAGCTTTTGTGCTCCTGAGATGCTGCTTGGCCTGCTGTGTTCATCCAGCCTCACATTTTATTATCTCAAAACTCAACTAGTTGTGTTTGCCTGCATTTGATCCATATTCCCTCTAAACCTTTCCTATTCATGTATCTGTCCAAACTTCTTTTAAATGTTTTAACTGTATGTGCATCTACCAAATCCTCTGGCAGTTCATTCCGATTATGAACCACCCAAAAGTAGTTTGTCTAAACAAAGTTGCCTGTCTGGTCCTTTTTTAAATCTTTCTCCTCTTTCCTTGAAATCATGCTCCCTTGTTTTGAACTTCCCTACCTGTTTCTTAGATGCATTTGTTATCCATTTTGTACCCGATATCAGTTAGTATAAGCTACTGAACAAATGTGAAAACATGCAGACTAATCTTCATTGACAAGTATTTCAGTTAGAACATCGCATTAAAACCAATTGCATTTGTTTTATTTAGATCTATGCATGTATGATGGTGTTCTTCCTTAGCAACATGATTGAAAATCAGTGTATGTCTACAGGTGCATTTGAGATTACATTAAATGGTAAGTCATAAGATTAATGCTACTGTACTGTTAAACAATTGCATATGTAGTCCCATCTAAATATGGTAGTGCAGTAAATTTTAAAAAATCAAAACCAAACTAATTTATGCATCAGTCAATAACACATGGTGAATGTAAACAAGGTTACAAGATTTTTTAATATTTACCAAATGATGTATAAATTAAATGTGAAGGCAGTTAATGTCACATTTTGATGCCATTTTAAAAATTTCTAGTAATGTACGAAGAAACAAACGGAAGGAAAAAAATCAGAGTTATTCTGTTCTATTTAATGTTTTCACTGTATTTAATTGGCTTTTTGTTTCCTCCCATGACACTCTCTAAATAGTAAAAGGATAACGTTCAACTGCACATGGGACCAAGCTATAGAATCTTGAAGTAAAACAAAGATACGATACAAAACATAGTTACCAGACTCGAAACTTAAACCCTGTTTTCTTCTCACAGATGTTGCCAGACCTGAGTTTTGCCAGCAATCTCTATAGAACCATAAGTACTTAATGTTAGCTTTATCCATATCTATCTAGTGTTTACTTCTGTGCCTTCAATTATTTTACACCCTTTCTGGCTTCCTATCTTTACTGCAAATTTTATCATCAAGATTGGTGTGCCAAAGTGCATTTTATGCATTAAGTAGTCCCAGACCAAGGGACAGACTTGTTTCAAACCTACTATAATGTGAGCAGCTCTCATTTTGAACCATTTCTTCTGCCTGTCAGAGCGTTTCAGGAAGGAAGAAACTTTTGGTAGAAGATTGGAGTTCTCTTCTTCAAATGATAATTGGTGCTAAGTCACTTGTTGATTTTTACATCTGAGTGTGCTTAACAAAAATGATCAAAGGAAGGAATGTTAAATAGGGCAAGTATATATTGGGTTGCAGATAACAATCTAATTGAATGTTTGACCAGCTTGGGAGCTAAATGGTTTCCTTATCTTAAACCAATTTTCTTTCCATACACTAGCCTTTTCTTGTTCTATCTGTGCCTGCATTTCTTCTCAAAGACCATTAAGATACAATCAGCTTCTGAACTGCACTTGGGATTATCCATCACTAGTTATTTGTGGGACTGGCGGCAGTTGGGGGCAGGGGAACCTTTTTGACAAACTTAATAATTTAATCAAATTATCAATCTGAATAGTGTGGATTTTAATATGACTTAAGTTCTGGATATTTTTTACCTGGCTGATATCTATATCTGTGCTTTCCCAGTCTCTGTTTTAACATGGATGTTAAATCATTTCCACTTCAGAAACAATTTATTTACCTAAAGGATAATTGAAAGTTTATAGAACTTCTGCTTTTTCCGGAGGCAACACGGTGGCTCAGTGGTTAGCATCGTTGCCTCACTGCCAGGGCCCCAGGTTTGATTTCACCCTCAAATGGCTGTCTATGTAGTGTTTACACATTCTCCCTGTGTCTGTGTGGATTTCGTCCAGTTGCCCCAGTTTCATCTGTGTCTAGGGATATGCAGGCTAGGAGGTAATAGGTTAATCGTTCAAAGAGTTGTGCAATCAAGACAGAAACATTTCCAGCATGAAAGTAGATTTTTTTTTCCTGTTTTCTGTGGACAAACTGTACCTGGTATTATCCACTGTTCCAAGTAGATATCAGTGTTGTAGCAGTACTGGAAGTGCTCAGCTGGGCATTCATCTAATTTTGGAGCACAAGTCTTTAATACTACTGAAAATTATAAGGGCCCATAGCTTTTGCAGATTGCAGGCCTTCATCTGTTTCTTAATATCACTTGGAGTGAATCAAATTGGCTGTAAACTGCTACCTTAATGCTGGGACCCCAGAAGGATGCAAAGATGGATCATCCACCGGACGTTTCTGGCCAATGTTACACCTCACTGAGGTAGCGCACTGGAAATCAGTCCCTGTTATTGCTGGAGTCATCACAAAAGTTAGTTTGTTTTTATAGAAGTACATCAAATTTCCAGTTTTCCTGATTTCAGAACCAAATTGACAGAAGGCACAGATAAGTGTGGAGCAGGAGGAGCACAGCAGGCCAGGCAGCATCAGAGGACAAGTCTTTCGGGTCAGGACCCTTCTGTTTTCTGAATGACTTCTCCCTGTCTTGTTCACAGCAATAAGCTGTTCAGTTATGTAGCAACTAATCATATAGGTGTTGGCAGGCAAAAGGCCTTTGTCACCGATAGTTGGTCACTAGTCCATAAAGCAATCAGCTACTTGTTGCCATCTGGTTCTTGTCCACACCATTAGCTCTGGGTCATGTACTGCTTGAATTAGCAGCTGTGTAAGCATTGTTTGTGATGAGTGTCTGATTACTTTTTTCAAAAACACTCAGTAATCCTTCAGCAATCTTTGGTTTCTAAACTATTTTTCACCATTTCTGCCCCCAATTAAAATTCAGGAATTTAATGACATGGTTTTTAAGTAAAAGTTGTATATTCTGTTTGTGGTTTGAACAAGTTTGCTTGCCAAATCTGAAGCTCTTTCTCATACAGTCATACTCAAAGTACTGGTAACTAATGTTTAACAGGCTTTTTATTCTGTTGTTCTTTAGATGTTCCAGTATGGTCCAAACTAGAGTCTGGCCATCTTCCATCCATGCAACAGCTTGTGCAGATTCTGGACAATGAAATGAAACTCAATGTACACATGGATTCAATCCCACTGCATCGATCTTAGCTGAATCTTAAGGCATTGAACAGCCTTTTTTGTAAGTAACCCTTTCAGGTGTATAATTTTAATAAGTATGCGAAACTACTATAAAACAGTTTTCTTAGTTAACTGTTTAATTTATACTAGAAAAATTTGCAGACCTGTTTTTGTGGCATTCCTCTGTTACAGAAATATGTTTGTTTAGAAGGAAAATGAAGAAAAGTTAAGCCTTGAACAGAAGCATTTGAAGGCAGTTAAGGACTGAATGGAACAGGTTAAACAGATGTGACTGTGAAGGGATATAGTTTTGAAAGTCCATGAACAGAACATAGAACAGTACAGGCCCTCCGGCCCACAATGTTGTGCCGACCCATTATCCTATTAAGATCAAACTACCCTGCATACCCTATGTTATACTGTCATCCATGTGCCTATCCAGGAGTTGCTTAAATGCCTCTAATGTATCAGACTCCACTACCATTGCCAGCAGCACATTCCACATCCCACCATTCTGTGTGAAGAACCTGCCTCTGACATCTCCTCTATACCTTTGTCTAATCACCTTAAAATAATGCCTCCTCGTAGTAGTTATTTATGCCCTGGGGATAAAGAACCTGGGTATCCAATTTACCTATGCCTCTCATCATCTTGTAAACCTCCATCAAGTCACCTCTCATCCTTCTTCGCTCCAATGAATAAAGCCCTAGCTTCCTCAGCCGTTCCTCAGAAGACCCGCCCTCCAGCCCAGGCAGCACCCTGGTAAATCTCCTCTGCACCCTATCTAAAGCTTCCACATCTTTAATATAATGAGACGACCAGAACTGAACACAATATTCCAAGTGTGATCTAACCAGGGTTTTGTAGAGTTCCAGCATTATCTTGCAGCTGTTAAACTCAATTCCCCGGGCAATGAATGCCAACACCTGTTCTGATTGGTCAGTGTATTGACTCTAGGAATTAGGAGGTCATGTTATGCCTGTACAAGACACTAGTTAGGCCTCTACTGGAACACTGTACAGTTCTAGTCTCCCTGCTATAGGAAGGATATTGTGAAATTTGAAAGAGTTCAGAATAGATTTGAGAATGTTGCCAGGGCTAGAGAGTTTGAGCTATAGGAAGAGGCTAAATAGGCTGGGACTATTTTCCCTGGAATGTCAGAGGCTGAAGGATGACCCTTCATAGAGGTTTATAAAATTGAGGAGCATGGATAGGGTAAATAGACAATGTCTTTTTCCCAGGGTGGGGTGGGGGGAGAGTACTAAACTGAACAGCACAAGTTTAAAGTGAGAAGGGAAAGATTTAAAAGGGAGATATGGGCAGCTTTTTTCACAGAGGATATGCATGTATGGAATGAGCTGCCAGAGGAAGTGATGGAGGTTGGTATAATTACAAAATTGAAAAGGATCTTGATGTGTATATGCATAGAAAGGGTTTAGAGGGATATGGGCCAATCCTGGCAATAGGATCAGTTATGTTTAAGATATCTGGTCTGCATGGACAAGTCGGACCAAAGAATCTGTTTCCATGCTGTGCATCTCTGTGACTCCAACACACCATACACCATCTTTTACAACCCTGTCAACTTGGGTTGCAACTTTGAGGGATCTATGGAAGTGGACCCCAAGATCCCTCTTCCTCCCCTCTGCCAAGAATCTTGCCATTAACCCTATATTCTGCATTCAAATTTGACCTTCCAAGATGAATCACCTCACGCTTTTCTGGGTTGAATTCCATCTGTGACTTCTTTACCCAGCTCTGCATCCTGTCAACGTCCCATTGCAACCTACAACAGCCCTCCACACAATCCACAACTCCACCAACCTTCGTGTCATCAGCAAACATACTTACTCACCCTTCCACTTCCTCATCCAAGTCATTTCTAAAGATCACAAAAAGCAGAGGTCCCAGAACAGCAGAACACCACTGGTCATGGACTCCAGACTGGGTACTTTCCTTCTACTACCACCCTCTGTCTTCTATTGGACAGCTAATTTTGTATCCAGACAGCCAATTTTCCCTGAACCCCCATGCCTCCTCACTTGCTGTATGAGCCTACCGTGGCGAACCTTATCAAATGCATTGCTCAAATCCATATACCCCATATCCACTGCTCTGCTTTCATCCATGTGTTTTGTCACATCCTCAAAAAATTCAGTAAGGTTTGTGAGGCATGACCTGCCGCCCTCAAAGCCATGCTGACTATTTCTAATCAAACTGTGCTTTTCCAAATAATCATAAATACTGTCTTACAGAATCCTCTCCAATAATTTTGCCCACCTCAAGAAGACTGACTGGTCTGTAATTCCCAGGATTATCCCTATTCCCTTTCTTGAACGAGGGAATAACCTTTTCCACCCTCCAATCTTGTGTTTCTCTTGGTTAGCCAGAAAAAGTTTTTTTTATGTGAAAGATTGTACTGATAGGCAGGTAGCATTCAGGTTTTAAATGTAGGCTTAGAGTAAAAAATGAACGTCAAACGCACCATTTCTGATTCTGACGGGCATGCAAGCATTTGAACTAAGATGACTGTTTACCTGCTAATCCCAGGCAATTGCATGAAATATGTTATATTTAGCTAATTTAGTTATTAATGACCAATTAACATCTCATCAAGGTTTTAAATGCGTTTAAAAACATTGCGGTATTTTGTGATGAATGGACGATGTGTAACTAGTTTTGCAACCATAAATGTTGAAAGATGCCAGATAATGTTCTCATGTCTTATTCTGTTTGTTTTTATCTTGCAGGTATTTTAGAAGATGTTTTCTGAGAATGGTAAGACTGATGACTATGAAGGACTGCACTTAAAGCAGCACCAACTGTTTGTGCAGACTGGATGCTCCCCATCAGTCATACTGATCCTTTGAAAACCTCCTCTGAAAAATAAAAAGGATTTCAATGCTCATACACTGATCATGTTCACCCTGTAGTGTACTGCACATATATCAAATTGTAATATGAACATAGTTTCTTTTTTATATGTAATTTAATATGACTTTATGGCAACATTTAATGAAATAACACAGGTGGCAAATAACAGTTCTGTTATTTTGTGTTTTAAATGAGTGGTAAACTATAAATTTTATGTTTGATATTGTAATTTAGAATTTAACTATAATTTAAATGCAGGCACATGTTTAACCCATAGCCCTGGTGTAAACCTATTCAAATGCACTCTAGCAGGCTAAGGTTTACATTTTGTACCTAGTAAGAGTGTTAGTAATTTGAAATCTCTCACTGAAATATTTGCCAACAGGGAAAAAGATTTTATGCCCTATTCTATAGCTTCCAAGTAGCCTGACTATTATTTTTCGTGTGATGGAGAAAATGGCCATTTCACTTCATACAACATTTTTAAGCAAAACTTGGGGCACAAAGTGTCTTGTTTCAGAAGTTATAACTTGCCTGGTGGCAAAAGATAATGCTAGTGGAATGCTGCCTAAAAGTCAGTTTAAATATGTCTTTGATTTGCATGGAATAATATAACCACAAGTGAACTCTCGGATTTCAATTGGAAAGCTAACATATAAGAATGAAAATACTAAATTTTAACACTAGTGTGAAAAGTTGAAACAGGTATCCAAAAGGGTGATGCAGAGGTCAGGTCTCTCAAACCTAATTGGAATGCATAATGAGTTCATAACAACTTTGGATCAACTGAAAGCTAACCCATTGAGCTCATTTGTAAGGGGAACAAAACAAAAATCTCACACAGCCAACATTTTTGAAATTTAATTTGAAGTAAAATGGAATAAACATTTTTGGCCATAATTGAATTTGATAATGCCACTGCAACGCTTTGGAATTTTATTTTCTCGTCTGCCTTTGATTATTTGTTTACTGGATGGATTTTTGCTGATGCCTCGATATTTGGTTGTTCTTGAATCTCCTCATTTGCCTGCTATGTTTTGGTAAAAGGGTAAACACCCACAACATTCCCTAATAACCTTTGTGGTATGCACTGTGCTAAAATTAACAGTGATGCACATAGTTCCAATTAAATATTTTAATTCTAATACTCTAGGCAACATTCTATCTGTACCAATTTGCAATATCAAGTAGAACATAAAATATATCAATTCGGTGAATTATTGATTACCACTCTGTAAACTTTGAGGGATAGACAGAAATAAAACACTGGCAGCCCTAGAAACCATTCCCATGATTTCTCAATAGACCTCTCTCCTCACCAAGTACTTTTGTAGAGTGGATGTGAGTGGTGAATGCCAATGGTGAGGAACAAGGATAAACACCATAAAACAAATCAGCACAAATCGTAAAGTTATTCCTGTTGCAGTAAAGTTTCAATTCCAATGTATCAGATTTTCAAATGAATTGTTTTATACTTAGTCACAGCACTGAAAAATTTAAGATGAGATTGCCAGCATGTGACTTTTGCAGCTTAGGTTTCCTTGCTCTAATATTTTCTTCATCAATATAGATGATTTCACACTGTTTGTATCTTTGCATTCTGTACTATCTTAATCCATTAGAAAATGCACTTTATTTTTGAAGAGTATTTGATAACCTTTCCTTTTATTTAAAGAAAATCCCCTTAGCCATAGTTCCATATACAAATGAGAAAAAGCTTCATTATTTCTAATACTAAAACATTTGAATTACTTTAAATCTTTGAATTCACATGATGTAAGAATATCTTGTGTATTTTGAACAGTCATGTGTTGTATTGCGCTTTTTGAATTTAATTGCAAAATTTTCCTCGCTTTATCTGAAACATTTGTGACTTGCCTAAACCATCTCAGTTACCTTGTTGTTCTGCATTCTCATCTTTTGAGAACAGGTTACACTATATCATCCTTCGTAAATTTCTTCTCAAACCTTTCAATAAAGTCGTCTTTTGAGACACAAGGGCATTGCTTTCACCAGGGTGCTTGATTATGGTGCTTTTTCTAAAACGAGTAAATGGGAAGGAAAATGTGATGGCATTTACCTTTTTATCTACTTTTTTTGTTCCTTCTCCATCAAAAAAGTTGATGCTCTGTCCCTATACTGGTTAATCTGGTATGAACCCACAGTTGCTTATCTAGACATCATTTAGGTCAGTAGTCAAATATGGGGTACATGAGTGTTTTATATTTGGCCGTGCAGACAGAGTATTCATTCTTAATGCATTTAAATATTGCTTCCAAAGGCTGAGTCACATCTTGGTGTTCTGCTTTTGTGCAGTCTAAGCAGTCAGTTTCTGATCAAAATGTTCTAGCTGTAACAGCAGGTTGTATTGGGTGTATCAATTAGTTGAGTTGAAACTGCAACGATGGTACAGAATTTTAAACTTTGTCATTTCCTTACACCATGCCTAATTATATCTAGAACATAAAACTCCTTATCGCTGCCACCTTGGGTATTCTGGAAAAATTATTTGCAGAATGAGTTTGTTGCATGTTTCCATTGCTGGCCTTGAAATGTTGTATCTTCTGAAGAAAGAGCTGCAAGTTTTAAGGAACAAATGCTATTTGTATTTCATGAATGAAATGTTTCGTCTTGACCAGAGGCTATTCGAGAATGGCTCTTAAAGGTTAAAAGAAAATGTACTTCCCAATGATGCCTGGCTCCCCATTTAAATGCTCAGTTTAAATTTATTCCATGTTGTTATAAAGTGCAGTTGACTGCCTTATATCATCCACATCTTAAAAGCTTTGCATCTGAAGAGTTTGCAGGTTGTCTTTTGTTTTTGCATTCATGTGCCTACCCAGTGCTTCCTGGGTCTTTGTGAATTTGTAGGAAAGGACGGAATGCATTTTTTGAAATGAGCTTGAAGTAAGCTGCCTGTACTGATTTGTGCTGTTTTTAATGCTTATGACTTGTCCAAGGTTTTAAATTGCCATAAACCAACTGTAGCAGAATGGAATTGAATTTTTGTTTTTTGCAATTAGCTATTTTGTAGATGTGCTTTCTTGCCAGTACAAAAATTTCTATTGTTTAATGCATCGTGCCCTTTTTCGCCTGACACAATTACATTAGGTAAATAAGGACATTAATGGCTTTGTACAATTCGGATCTTTCAGTTTTTTTATTGAATTCACAAGTTGCCATCTGCCATGAAGGGACTTGACATTAGCCTGGGGTCCTGGATTGCGAGTCTAGTGACATTGTTACTATGCCGTGGCCTCCCATTCTTTGCTTTCAAATAATAAACACAAAATTGTAAAATTTGACCTTTAAGACATATCAAAAATAGTAAAGTAACATAAGCACGAAACCTGAATTGATTTTGAGCAGTCAGAATAAAGTTGATTTTACAGTTTTTTTTGGTTGTCTTCCTGAATCAGGTAGTATTGAGTGTTTCAGGCTGTCTGCGGCTATTCTGCAAATCCGATTTGTCACATTTCCTTGTCTTGTCCATTCAATCATAAGCTAGCTAAGTGGGAAAGGGAAGGAAGTAATTTATCATGCTTTGTATTGCAAATGTTTAGTGAGTGTGCACTATGGTAGCATGATCTGCCAGTCATTTAAGGTCTGGGCTTCCTACCAACATTTCAAATTAGCAGCTGGGACCTGTTGACTTGGCCCTTAAGATGAGATGCTGATTCATAGCCTGTTCAAATAAAGTTTCAGTGACACTGAGTAGGTGTTTAGCTAGTGGTAATGGAGACAATACTTACAGCCAAACTGCAGCAAAGGAAGGATTTTGATTTCAGAGCACTTTGAAAACTGACAAGTCACTGGGTAGCAGATTACCTGCAGTAACATGATCATAGGTTATGTCTAAAGCAAACACCATTCCGATGCCACATGTCTGCCTGGTGCCTTTCACAAAGGCTGATGCAAAATGCTTTTCAACCAGTTAGGCACTCCTCCAAGTGTACCAAATTCATAAGTCAGTTGGTGCACCCCAAGAGGTAACCACCAGTTCTTTTTTAACTGGGTTTAAGGGTGTATATTGCTAGGGCATGAAGAACAACTCCCTAGCCTGTTCTTCAACTCGCACCAAGCTCTGTTGCATGCACCAGACACTTTTCAGAATGGTCACTGGACCCAACAAATTAACTCTGCTTTGTCTCTGCAGACACGGCCAGACCTGTTGAGTTTTTATGGTAGTTTCAGTTCTTGTTTGATTTCCAGTATCCATAGTTCTTTTGATTTTCATTTTTACGTTTTGGGGATTTGATTATTGGTTTAACACCACCTCTGGCAATATCAAAAGTGTACCACGGTCTCTCAAAGTTATAGCTTAAAGTAAATGAGATGTATGATCACGCAGTTCCTTGATGATACCTTTTGTGGGAGAAATGCTGGCTAAGGGGACAGGGAGAAAACCCAATTTATTTTGAGTCATGCTAGAGTTGTTTCTTCACGTGAAACATGCAGAAGCATTCCCCATTTGTGGATATATTATTTCAGTTAAGCCTTTTTAAATAAAGCTGGATTTTCTACTCAAACCTAATATTGTTTGGAATGTGTCAGAGATAGTGGAAACTGCAGATGCTGGAGAATCCGAGATAACAAAGCGTGGAGCTGGATGAACACAGCAGGCCAAGCAGCATCTTAGCAGCACAAAAGTTGACGTATCGGGCCTAGACCCTTCATCAGAGAGGGGGATGGGGAGAGGGAACTGGAATAAATAGGGAGAGAGGGGGAGGTGGACCGAAGATGGAGAGAAAACAAGATAGGTGGAGAGGAGAGTATAGGTGAAGAGGTAGGGAGGGGATAGGTCAGTGGGGAAGATGGACAGATCAAGGAGGCGGGATGAGGTGGTAGGTAGGAAATGGAGGTGCGGTTTGAGGTGGGAGGAAGGGATGGGTGAGGAAGAACAGGTTAGGGAAGCAGACAGGCTGGGCGGTTGTGTGATGCAGTGGGTGGAGGGGATGAACTGGGCTGGTTTTGTGATGCAGTGGGGGAAGGGGAGATTTTGAAGCTTGTGAAGTCTGCATTGATACATTGGGCTGCAGGATTCCCAAGCAGAATATGAGTTACTGTTCCTGCAACCTTCGGGTGGCATCATTGTGGCACTGCAGGATGCCCATGATGGACATGTGGTCTGAGGAATGGGAGGGGGGAGTTGAAATGGTTCGTGACTGGGAAGTGCAGTTGTTTGTTGGGAACCGAGCGAAGGTGTTCTGCAAAGCGGTCCCCAAGCCTCTGCTTGGTTTCCCCAATGTAGAGGAGGCCACACCGGGTACAATGGATACAATATACCACATTGGCAGATGTGCAGGTGAACATCTGTTTGATATGGAAGGTCATCTTGGGGCCTGGGATGGGGGTGAGGGAGGAGGTGTGGGGGCAAGTGTAGCACTTCCTGTGGTTGCAGGGGAAGGTGCCGGGTGTGGTGGGGTTGAAGGGGAGTGTGGAGCGGACAAGGGAGTTGCAGAGAGAGTGGTCTCTCCTGAAGGCAGACAAGGGTGGGGATGGAAAAATAGCTTGGGTGGTGGGGTCGGATTGTAGATGGCGGAAGTGTCGGAGGATGATACGTTGTATCTGGAGGTTGGTGTGGTGGTATGTGAGAATGAGGGGATCCTCTGGAGGCAGTTGTGGCGGGGGCAGGGTGTGAGGGATGTGTTGCGGGGAATGCAGGAGACGCGGTCAAGGGCGTTCTCGACCACTGGGGGGAAAGTTGCAGTCTTCGAAGAACGTGGACATCTGGGATGTGCGGGGGTGGAATGCCTCATCCTGGGAGCAGATGCGGTGGAGGCGGAGGAATTTTGGCTTGTCATTGTTTGTCATTGTTTATTGTATATCCATCCCACCACAGTGGTGCCATTGGTGAACTTGTAGATGACGTTTGTTTGAAATTTGGCAACAGAGTTGTGGATGTACAGTGAGTATAGCAGGGGGCTGAAGGATGCATTCCTAGAGGGTGGGGGGGGGGGGGGGCGGGGTGTCTCCAGTGTTGTGTTATTGTGGAGGAGGTCCTATCCTCACCAATTGTGGCGTGTGGGTCAGAAAACCGAGGATCCAGTTGCAGAGGGCAAAGCCGAGACCAAGTCATCGAGTTTTAAGATCAGAGATAGTAGGAACTGCAGATGCTGGAGAATCTGAGATAACAAGGTGTAGAGCTGGATGAACACAATAGGCCAAGCACCATCATAGGAGCAGGAATGCTGACATTTGGGGCCTAGATCCTTCAGAAAAAAATCAGTCTGGAGGTTATAATGGTTGGAATATAAAAGCAGTGATGTGCTTCTGAGACTTTATAAAGCTCTTGTTAGGCCTCATTTAGAATACTGTGTTCAATTTTGGGCCCCACACCTCAGGAAGGACATCCTGGCCCTGGAGCGTATCCAGCAGAGATTCACACGGATGATCCCTGGAATGGTAGGCTTACCGTACGATGAACGGCTGAGGATCCTGGGATTGTATTCATTAGATTTTAGAAGGTTGAGGGGAGATCTAATAGAAACTTACAAGATAATGTATGGTTTAGAAGGGGTGGATGCTGGGACGTTTCCGTTAGGTGGGAAGACTAGGACCCGTGGGCACGGCCTTAGAATTAGAGGGGGTAAATTTAAAATGGAAATGAGGAGATATTTCTTCAGCCAGAGAGAGTGGTGGGCTTGTGGAATTCATTGCCACGGAGTGCAGTGGAGGCCGGGATATTAGATGCCTTCAAGGCAGAGTTTGATAAATTCTTGGTCTCACAAGGAATCAAGGGCTACAAGGAGAGTGCAGGGAAGTGGAGTTGAAATGCCCATCAGCCATGATTTAAATGGCGGAGTGGACTTGATGGGCCAAATGGCCTTACTTCCACTCCTATGTCTTATGGTCTTATCTCTGCTTTCAATGAGCAGAAGTCTGATGTAGGTGTCTTTGTTATCCAGATGTTCCAGGGATGAGTGTATGGCTAGGATATAGCATCTGCTGTGGATCTGGGTGATAGACATTAAGGCACACTGCATGTACTTTCTTGGGTACGAGGATGATGGTGGTCTTTTTGGTGCAGTTGGGGACTTCAGCTTGTAGGAGGGGGGAGTTGCAGATGTCGCTGAATAACTCCAACAGTTGGTCTGCATAGGATCTGAGTGCACGGCTTGGGACGCTGTCTGGGGCTATTGCTTTCCTTGGGTTTAGTCCCAGGAAGACTGATCTGATGTCTGGAGGGAACAGGAGTGTCAGGGGCTGTCGAGGCAGGTATGACTGCACCGCTAGCATCCTGCTCAAACTGAGCACAAAGTATTGAGTGCATCAGGGAGGGATGTGTCTTTGTCCGCTATCTTGCTGTGCTTTATTTTGTATCCTGTAATGTTGCTCGGGGCTCTCCATAGGCAGCAGGAGTCTGTTTGGTAGGTTTGCGCCTCTAACTTGGTCCAGTACTGCGTCTTGGCTTCCCTGATGGCTTTGTAGAGGTCATTTCTGGATTTTCTGTATTGACCTGGGTTACCCAACTTGAATGCTACACGTCTGGTCTTCAGTAGGGAGTGGGTTTCCTGGTTCATTCAGGAACACTCGGATTAATTTCTTTAGTACACAATCCCCCACACATTTTACTCACACAGTCCATGATGGTGTATGCATCTGGGTTTGCCACTGAGTACTTGAACACAGCTCAATCTGGTGAGATCAGTCAGCCCCGGAGATGGTCTTCCACAGCCTCGGACCAGCAATGTATTTCCTTTTGTGAAGGATCCTTCTGTTTCAGCTTTTGCTTGTAAGCTGGGAGGAGGAACACAGTGCTATGATCTGATTTCCCAAAGTGTGGATGAGGGATGGAGCAGTACTGTCTTTGTTTGTGGAGCAGTGGCCCAGAATGTTTGGTCCTCTGGTGGGGCAGGAGATGTGTTGCAACTTTCACAGCACCCTCTTGAGGTTGACTTGGTTGAAGTCGCAGCCACAATGAACAGGGCTTTGGTGAAATTTGTCTCTGGATGTTTGTAGCTGTGTAAATTTATATCTAGGGCATTCTTCTCATCTGCGTAGGGTGGTATGTAGACTGCTGACAGGATAGCAGTGGAGTACTCTTGCAGTCGGTAGCAGGGACAGCATTTTACTGTAAGATATTCTAGGTCCGGGGAGCAATGGCTTGCTGGAGTTGCTACATATGAGCACCAGGAGGTGTTGATCAGGAAGAATACCCCACTACCCTTCGCCTTACCTGAGGATGCCGTGCAGTCCATGTGATATATGGAGAACCCGTCGGCTTCTAGGGCACAGTTGGAAATGGCAGGGATGAGCCAAGTCTCCATGGAGAATCGCACACAGGAATCTTGCAGGAAGTTAAGTCTGCACCTGAGTTCATCCAATTTGTTTTCTATAGCCTGGGCATTTGCTAGGAGTATGCTGGAGAGGGGTGTCTTGAAACTGATTGAGACTGCCCCATACCAGTCTCAAAGTTGGTCTCAAATTAGTTGGTTTGATAATAACATCCACTGTCTAGACTAAACTTCCATGCAAATGTAGCTATATGATGATACCCTAGCTGTGTCAATGAGCTTGAGAGGATGGAGTAACCACTGAGTTGGAATTTGAGAGTAATTTTTAGATGTAAGTGTAACATCAAGACACTGACAAAGGAATCAGATGGTATTTGCAATGGATAATGAAAGGTAAGGTCCCATATGTAGGGCGGCACAGTGGCTCAGCGGTTAGCACTGCAGCCTCACAGCGCCAGGGACCTGGGTTCGATTCCAGCCTTGGGTGACTGTGCAGAGTTTGCACATTCTCCCCGTGTCTGCGTGGGTTTCCTCCGGGTGCACCGGTTTCCTCCCACAGTCCAAAGATGTGCAGGATAGGTGGATTGCCCATGCTAAATTACCTAGAGTGTTCAGGGGTATGTGGCTTATGTAGGGATGGGTCTGGGTGGGAAGCTTCAAAGGGCAGTGTGGGCTTGTTGGGCCAAAGGACCTGTTTCCGCACTGTAGGGAATCTAATCTAATCCTATTTCTACTGACTGCTCTCTCATTAGAGGGTGATGACTGGTGGTGGTTTAATCTGAGGGTGACCATGTGTCAGGTGACGGGAGAGATTCAAAAGGAAGGTCGCTTGTGGTAACCTCAGTATGGGAATTGTACCCATGCTTTTGGCATCATTGCGTCACAAACCAGTGATCCAGCAACTGTGCTTACTGGAAAATTATAGAGTCAGAGTACTTACAGCATGGAGACAGGCCCTTCAGCCCAAACTGGTCCATACTGACCAGAATGTCCATCCATGTTAATCCCTTTTCCCCGCACTCGGTCCATATCCTTTGAAACCTTTCTTATTCATGTATTCATTCAAATGCCTTTTAATGAACCTGCCTGAATCAATTCCACTGGCAGCTCACTTCATGCGCATACCACCCTCTGTGTGTAAAATAAAAAGTTGTCCCTCAGATTCTCATTTATTCTTTCCCCTCTTACTTTAAACTGATAGCCCTCGATTTCCCCAACGCTGGGAAAAAGACTGAGTACATTCACCCTATCCATGCCACATGATTTTATACACTTCTGTAAGATCTCTCTTTCCCTGCATCACCACCGTCATCAACTCCTCAGACTTTTATTCTCTAAAAAAAAAGTCCTGGCTTGTCCAACCTCTCCCTATAACTCAAACCCTTGAGTCCTGGCCATGTTCTTGTAAATTTCTTCCGCACTCTTTGCAAATTAATAGCATAGTTCCTCCAGCAAAGTGACCTAAACTGAACATGCTACTCAACGTGTGACCTCACCAACCTCCTGTACAACTGCAACATAACATCTATACTCAACACCCTGACTGACGAAGGCCAGTGTGCCAAAAGTTGTCTTTACTGCCCTGTCTACCTGTGTCTCCACTTTGAGCAAACCATGCACCTGAACTCCAAGGTCCCTCTGTTCCACCACGCTCCTTCAGGCCCTACCATTCGCTGTGAAACTCCTACCTTGACTTGACTTTCCCAAATGCAACACTTCACACTTATCTATATTAAACTCTATTTGCCATTTCTCAGCCCACTTCCCCAGCTGATCAAGATTCTACTGCAATTTCTGATAACCTTCCTCACTCTCTACGATACCACCTATTTTAGTGTCATCTGCAAACTTACTAATCATGCCTTGTACATTCTCATCCAAATCATTGATATAGATAACAAACGGCAATGGGTCCAGTCCAACAAGCATCCTTCCACTAATGCCCTCTGCTTCCTACCATCAAGCCAACTGTGTATTCAATTTTCCAGCTCTCCCTGGATTCCATGTGATCTAACCTTCCAGAGCAGCATACCATATGGGACCTTATCAAAGACCTTACTGAAATCCATATAGACTACAGCTACCACCCAGCCCTTATCAACCTTCTGGGTCACTTCAAAAAACACTAACAGATTTGTGAGGCATGATCTCCCACACCCACATGGTGACTACATCAAATCAAACCGTGTCCTGACAAATGCATGTATCTCTTATCCCTCAGAATCTTCTCAAGCAACTTAGCTACCACAGATGTTAAGCTTACTGGTCTATAATTCTAAGGATTTTCTTTGCAGCCCTTCTTGAATAAGGGCCAAATGTTCGCTATCCTCCAGTCTTCTGGGACCTCACCCATGGCCAACGCTGATGTAAGTATATCAGCCAGGGCCCCACTATTTCTTCTACAGCCTCTTGCAGAGCCCTTGAATATATCTGGTCAGGACCAGGAGATTTATCCACCTTCATATGTTCTAATACTTCCAACACCATCTCCACTGTGATGATGTAGACTGTCCCCAAGATATCGTCACTAAATTCCCAAGTCTTCATGTCTTTCTCCACGGTAAACACAGAGGAGATATATTCATTGAAGATCTTGCCCATTTCTTATGGTTCCACACATACATGTCAACTTTGGTCCTTGGGGGGTCCTATTACCTCTATGGTTATTCTTTTTCCTTTAATACATTTAAGGAATCTCTGTGAATTCACCCTAATCTCCTCAGCCAAAACTATATCTTATGCCCTCTTTACGCCCTCCTGATTTCCTTCCTCAGTAAATTTATGTACCCCCAAATACCTCCACAGATTCCTTGATTCCAGCCGCCTGTACCTGAACCATGCCTCCTTTTTTCTGATCAAAGTTCCAATATCTCTTGTCACTCAGGGTTCCCTACTCCTGTGAACCTTGCCCTTCACCCTCACAGGAACATACAGACCCTGAACTGTAGCTATCACACTTTTAAAGGTCTCCCACTTGCTGGAGGTCTCTTAGCTTGCAAACAAACTACTCCAATCAACCTCTGCAAGCTCCTGTCTAATTCTATCAGAATTTGCCTTGTCCCAGTTTAGAACTTGAACTTGTGGACCAGTTTTGACCCTCTCCATAACTGTTTTAAAATTAAAAGAACTATGGTCACTGGTCCCCAAGTGCTCACCCACTGTCACCCCAGTCACATGTCCCGCTCTGTTTCCTAAGAGTAAGTGAAGTTTTGCTGCTTCCGGAGTAGTACCCTCCATATACTGCTTAAGGAAACTTTCCTGAATGCATTTAACAAATTCCACCCCACCTAAGTCCTTAACAGACTGGGACTACCACTGTGTTAGGAAAACTAAAATTGCCCCCTATGACAACCCTATTGCTCCTGCAAGTCTCCTCGCATATTTGTTCCTCTAATTCCTGTTGACTATTTAAGGTGGGGGGGCTATTCCAATATCTATCCCAATAATGTCACCATCCCCTTCTTATTTCTTAGCCCTACCCACAAAGCCTCACTAGGTCACCCCTCAGTTATTTCATCCCTGACTACTGCTGTGATACTGCCCTTGATCAAAAATGCAACTCCCCCCTCCCTTCATTCCTCCACCTCTGTCCCACCTAAAGCACCTGTACTCTGGCACATTTAGCTGCCAGTGCCGTCCCTCCCTTAGCCATGTTTCTGTAATGGCTGTACTATCCCATTCCCACAAAGATATCCACACCAATGAGTTCATTGGCCTTACCTGTCAGCCCTCTTGCATTGAAATAGATGTAATTTAATTCAACAGGCATTCCTCGCTCCCTGTTCTATTCCCACCTGACCTGTCTTTTCAACACGCTATTTCTGATTACTGTATCTCCTATGAGTCTCTTACTTACCACTCTGGCCCCCGCCCACCCTGCCAATCTAGCTTAAACTCCACCCCCCCACCACACCTTGTAGCACTAACAAGTCTGCCTGCCAGGATATTGGTCCCCCTCTGGGTCAGGTCTAACCAATGCCTCTTAAACAGATCGCCTCTGCCTCAGAAAAGATCCCAATGATCCGGGAATCTGAATCCCTGACCGCGTACCCGCCCCCATCCCACCCCAATTCTTTAGCCATGCATTCATCTGGCATATCCTCCCGGTCTAACCTCACTGGAAGTAATTTGGAGATTACCGGATTAACTATAAGCAATTAAAACATCTAACTTGCTGAAATTGAACTAAGTAATGGCATAGTCTTGGCACTTTAAACACTCCAAATTCCGCCCTCTGTTGTCTTCTTCATTGTTTTATCAGAAATGTTTATTGCCTCATTGTTTATTGATCCGCTTCTAAGCACCAACTGGTGTTAGCATTATTCTCGCCTTTCTTCCTACCAGTACCTTGCTCTGGCGAAACTCAAGACTGAAACATGACAAACAGGGCATTTTGTGAAATAATCAGCTTTAGAAAGATTGAGTTTTATTAAGATTTGTTTTCAACTGAAGACACAGCATTGTTAATATACCCAAAAATTGATTGAAAAATAAATTTGTGATCTTCACAATAAACCTAATCGACTCTAAGAATAACAGTATGTAAGATTTAAGACAACACCTCCATTCTGGTACAATCAAAAACTTGTGGGTCCGACTTAGAAAGGCAGGCCAGGACCTTCAACCTAAAACCAGGCTCCTTATTTTGACCAATGTTACTCCCAGATGCAATGTTGGGACAATTGCTGGAGATCTTTGTTTCATTTTGACAATTCTTCATTCCAAATTGAAATTCAAATACTTGTATATACTACACAATCACTCCACACCTAGCCCTGACTCCATACAGAGATTGTACTGTATCCTATTGAGTGTCTTCATCTCTAGTCCAGAGGTGACTTTTTTACATCTTAATACTTTCTTCCATCCTAATAGTTTCCCGGAGTTGGGAGAGCCTTTGTTGTTGAGAAGTAAGGAAAGTTGGAAGTGGAATTTTTTCTGGGTCATTACTTGGAAAGTTCAGAGCAATGTACATTTTGTTGATTGCTGTTCGAACCTTCAGCTGGCTGGCCTGAAGGAGAAGCTCATCCTCCGTTATCAAACTGTTCGTAAGTGTTAGCTTTGATGTTCTTCTGAACTGAAGGAAAGAAAGCAAGCAGGAAGATACAGTTTCAGAGATAGTAGGAACTACAGATGCTGGAAAATCTGAGATAACAAGGTGTAGAGCTGGATGAACACAGCAGGCCAAGCAGCATCAGAGGAGCAGGAAGGCTGACATTTGTGGCCTAAACCCTTCTTCAGAAAAATGAAGAAGGGTCTAGGCCCGAAACGTCAGCCTTCCTGCTCCTCTGATACTGCTTGGCCTGCTGTGTTCATCCAGCTCTACCCCATGTTATCTACAAAGATACAGTTAATGGGACAGTTAAACTCCAACGATTGTAGAAATTGGGAATTTGCTCATTCTTCTTGCCTGGCTGCAAAAACTGAGTGTAAATGGTCCATCTGTTATTTAATATGCTGTATTTCTATCCCAAGAATTCATTTACAGCTTCTTTGAAGGAAGAAAATCTATCGGGGTAGGATATTTTTCAGCAGCAGCCTGCCCTGTGAGTCAGACTGAACGTATTCTTGCTGCTATTGGATATCCTGCAGCCACTTAATAAACAGCAAACCTGAAATATGCAAATTTCCCTTATACTTACACTAACACACACTTCTAAAATATCTATTCCTAGTTTCAATGCTTTTGTGTGTAAAACAAATAGAATAATAAGTGGACAATACTAAATTTCAATTCCAGAATGTTTTATGAATTGAATTTTAATTCTATCAATCCCAAGTGGGATTTGAGCTCCTCTCCCTTGACAGGGTCAATCTGGGTCTGTGCATTCTTTGTATGGTAATACTGCCTCTACGCCTATCTCCCGATGTATGAATAAGGAACAAGATTTAGGTCATTCTGCCCTAGATTGCCATTCAGTAAGGTCAAGGTTGATCTGATTTTAACTTCCACTGTACAGTCACCATAGTCGATTAATGTGGTGCCCAGATCTCAGACAGCTAAACAAGTTGTATATTTCTTCAATTCTAATCTTGTATTATTGGCTTTCAGACCTGCTGCTGCAGCTATCAAACTATTGGAATGAAGTAAGGGTTTGGAATGAGGGTGTGGGAGAAATGAATGCGGTAGAAAATAAAGCAAATAGTTTACACAAACTGACTGTTTTACCTTCAGTTTCGTTCCCACTTTGAACTTTGCTTGCTTCCCCATTGCCAGAAAATTAATGAAAATCCGTTCTTGCTCTATAATCCTGACACCAATGTTTTCATTTAACGATATGAAAATTGGTTTAAAAGGAATAAAGGCAAGAGACAAACGGTCTCTCCAGTACCAACGCCTCACTCTGCTGCCTTGATTATCCAAACAGTGGCCACCCAATACGTTTATATTTATCCTGTGTATAAAAGACACACGCATCCATTATACATACATGAGACTTCAACAAGAACTATTTATAGATGTGTTCTGCCCATAACACAATGAAACATTCTACATCTTTCTCAAAGAAAATATGACATTCAGTCCGAATAAAAAGGTCTCAGCTCAGACGACAATAGTTTGATTGAAGGCGTAACTTTTAAGAAGCGTCTCGAAGGAGGAAAGTGACGTAGAGAAAGGGACAGTTGTAGGGAGAGAATTCCAGAGTTTGACACCAATGGTGCAGCAGTTATAACTAGGAATGTACAAGTGATCGGAATTAGAGGAATATAGATATCTTGAGGTTTGTAGGGGGCTGGATGAGGCTACAGATGTAGTTAGAGACAACAGAGGGATTTGAAAGCAAGTATAAGCATTTTAAAGTTTAGGCTTTTCTTGAGCAGGAACCTACACAAGTTAGTATTTATTATATTAGGAATTAATAACTCATTATCCTAGAAGAAAAACATAGAAACCAGGAGCAGGAATAGGCTATTTGTCCCTCACAGCCTGCTTTGTTATTCAATATGAGCGTGGTTGATCATCCAAGCGAGTGCCATGTTCCCAATTCCTCCCCACATCCTTTGATCTCTTTAGTTTTAAGAACCATATTTAATTCCTCCTTAATTCTTTCAATGTTCTGGTCTCAACTGATTTCTGTAGCAGAAAATTCCACAGGTTCACCACTCTCTGGGTGAAGAAATTCCTCCTCACCTCAGTCCTAATTGGCCCAGCCCATTTTCTTAGACCGTGACTCCAGTTCTGAACTCCCCAGACATTGGGAACATTCTTTCTGCATTAATCCCTTCTAGTCCTGTTAGAATTTCACAGGTTTCTCTGAGAGACACCTCATTCTTCTAAACTTCATAGGATATAGTCCTAACCAATGCAGTGTGTTTTGCTATGTCAGTCCTGCAATTCCAGGAATGAATCTTGTAAATCTTGTTGCGCGCACTCTACAGCCCGAACATCCTTTCTCAGATAAGGAGACCAAAACAGAATGCCACCAGGTGTGGTCTCACTAAGGTACTGTAGAATAACCGTCTGTAGTATCTTTCACAATCTAAGGACACCATTAAACTAATTTAGTGGCAGCCAATTTGTGTACAGTAAGATCCCACAAACAGCAATGCAACCACAATAATCTACTTTCTCAGTTGCACATCCAACTAAAACACCAGCAGTGTAAGAAATTGTTGTGCAACAACGTTATAAAATCTTAAGAAGTTTGAATATTATGAAGAATGCTTTCTGGTTGAAAACGCATGATGGGCCAATTGGAGATATTGAGAGATGACAGACATTCCTGATAAGATAGGATCTCACAAGCTGAAGATAAACAAACCAGTAGAATACATCAGAAACAGGCTCTTGAGAGGGAAGAAAAGCAGATTGGCAAGAGTTTCTTAAAGTAATCCATTCTGATTGCAGCCTTTCACAGATAGAAGAAGATGGGAAAATAATTTCTTCACACTTTGGTAACTAGCAGGATTGGCCACAATCACTTGCCGTGAATTATGGAGATCAATACTCAGCTTGTATTACTGGGCTACCTGCCCAGATCTTAGATCCTTGCAGAACAGCAAACCAACTCTTGCCTGTTACAGGTTGTACACTTGTTCATGCACTTCATGCATTACAATCAGTGTTTCTTAATAAACTACTTTAACATTACTGATGAGTTCAATCCCCGTTTTCTTGTGTAACCTGTGTGTTCCAAACTCAAACTTTTTACCAAAACCTTTGTTCTGGAACTCTCAGCAGTTCTGCTAAGGTGACCTTGTTGTTTTACAAAGTTTATAGGAAGACACCTAAAGGGATCTCTGGTCTGATAAATGTGTATATTATACATTACCATTTTAAAATTTGAATTTTTTTAAATAGATGCTTAGGAGTTTTGGTTTCAGCTCTGAGAAGGTGACTTTAATGGATCAGAAAGTCATTTCGAAATGTGACTTAAATATATAATTTCCAAAAAATCATATGTTATAGTAAGTGCCTAGCCAGATATCTGTGGTGTTAATTAATGAAGTCTTTACACTGCTGCGTTTATGACATATAGAAGAAAATCATTGGGGCCACCGGTAACTTAGTTTGTGTTCAGTTCAGAAGAAACATTTTCATTCAATTTTGAGCAGGGCAGATTTTTGGTTGGTAGAAGCTTTGGGTTGTGAATGTTTGAAGAAATCTCTTAACTGTCAAAACTAAAAAGGAATCCAGGCTAGCCAAACCAGAAAGAAGTCTTTAAAACATTTCAGCAGTCCAAAAAGACCATAAGACATTGGTCATTCAATCATGGCGGGTAAGTCTCTCAAACCTTTTCTCCCACTTTCTCCTCATAATCCTTGATCCCCTTGACAATCAAGAACCTGTCTATCTCAGTCTGAAGTATACTCAATAACCTGACCTCCCCAGCCTTCTGTGGCAGTGAATTCCACAGGTTCACCACTGTCTGGCTGAAGAAGTTTCTCAGATAATAAAATGTGAGGCTGGATGAACACAGCAGGCCCAGCAGCATCTCAGGATCACAAAAGTTGACGTTTCGGGCCTAGACCCTTTATCAGAGAGGGGGATGGGGTGAGGGTTCTGGAATAAATAGGGAGAGAGGGGGAGGCGGACCGAAGATGGAGAGTAAAGAAGATAGGTGGAGAGGAGAGTATAGGTGGGGAGGTAGGGAGGGGATAGGTCAGTCCAGGGAAGATGGGCAGGTCAAGGAGGTGGGATGAGGTTAGTAGGTAGGAGATAGAGGTGCGGCTTGGGGTGGGAGGAAGGGATGGGTGAGAGGACGAACAGGTTAGGGAGGCAGAGACAGGTTGGACTGGTTTTGGGATGCAGTGGGTGGAGGGGAAGAGCTGGGCTGGTTGTGTGGTGCAGTCGGGGGAGGAGACGAACTGGGCTGGTTTTGGGATGCGGTGGGGGAAAGGGAGATTTTGAAGCTGGTGAAATCCACATTGATACCATTGGGCTGCAGGGTTCCCAAGCGGAATATGAGTTGCTGTTCCCGCAACCTTCGGGTGGCATCATTGTGGCACTGCAGGAGGCCCATGATGGACATGTCATCTAAAGAATGGGAGGGGGAGTGGAAATGGTTTGCGACTGGGAGGTGCAGTTGTTTATTGCGAACCGAGCAGAGGTGTTCTGCAAAGCAGTCCCCAAGCCTCCGATTGGTTTCCCCAATGTAGAGGAAGCCACACCGGGTACAGTGGATGCAGTATACCACATTGGCAGATGTGCAGGTGAACCTCTGCTTAATGTGGAAATTCATCTTGGGGCCTGGGATAGGGGTGAGGGAGGAGGTGTGGGGGCAAGTGTAGCATTTCCTGCGGTTGCAGGGGAAGGTGACGGGTGTGGTGGGGTTGGAGGGCAGTGTGGAGCAAACGAGGGAGTCACGGAGAGAGTGGTCTCTCCGGAAAGCAGACAGGGGTGGGGATGGAAAAATGTCTTGGGTGGTGGGGTCGGATTGTAGATGGCGGAAGTGTCGGAGCATGATGCGTTGTATCCAGAGGTTGGTGAGGTGGTGTGTGAGAACGAGGGGGATCCTCTTTGGGCGGTTGTGGCGGGGGCGGGGTGTGAGGGATGTGTTGCGGGAAATGCGGGAGACGCGGTCAAGGACGTTCTCGACCACTGTGGGGGAACGTTGCGGTCCTGGAAGAACTTGGACATCTGGGATGTGCGGGAGTGGAATGCCTCATCGTGGGAGCAGATGCGGCAGAGGATTTGGGAATAGGGGATGGAATTTTTGCAGGAGGGTGGGTGGGAGGAGGTGTATTCTAGGTAGCTGTGGGAGTCGGTGGGCTTGAAATGGACATCAGTTACAAGCTGGTTGCCTGAGATGGAGACTGAGAGATCCAGGAAGATGAGGGATGTGCTGGAGATGGCCCAGGTGAACTGAAGGTTGGGGTGGAAGGTGTTGGTGAAGTGGATGAACTGTTCGAGCTCCTCTGGGGAGCAAGAGGCGGCGCCGATACAGTCATCAATGTAATGGAGGAAGAGGCGGGGTTTGGGGCCTGTGTAGGTGCAGAAGAGGGGCTGTTCCACGTAACCTACAAAGAGGCAGGCACAGCTGGGGCCCATGCGGGTGCCCATGGCCACCCCCTTAGTCTGTAGGAAGTGGGAGGAATCGAAAGAGAAGTTGTTGAGGGTGAGGACGAGTTCAGCTAGGCGGATGAGGGTGTTGGTGGAGGGGGACTGGTCGGGCCTGCGGGACAGGAAGAAGCGGAGGGCCTTGAGGCCATCTTCATGTGGAATGCAGGTGTATAGGGACTGGACGTCCATGGTGAAAATGAGGTGTTGGGGGCCAGGGAATTGGAAATCCTGGAGGAGGTGGAGGGCGTGGGTGGTGTCACGGACGTAGGTGGGGAGTTCCTGGGGTCGAGAACGCCCTTGACCGCGTCTCCCGCATTTTCCGCAACATATCCCTCACACCCTGCCACCGCCACAACCGCCCAAAGAGGATCCCCCACGTTCTCACACACCACCCCAACAACCTCCGGATACAACGCATCATCCTCCGACACTTCCGCCATCTACAATCTGACCCCACCACCCAAGACATTTTTCCATCCCCACCCCTGTCTGCTTTCCGGAGAGACCACTCTCTCCGTGACTCCCTTGTTCACTCCACACTGCCCTCCAACCCCACCACACCCGGCACCTTCCCCTGCAACCGCAGGTAATGCTACACTTGCCCCCACACCTCCTCCCTCACCCCTATCCCAGGCCCCAAGATGACTTTCCATATTAAGCAGAGGTTCACCTGCACATCTGCCAATGTGGTATACTGCATCCACTGTACCCGGTGTGGCTTCCTCTACATTGGGGAAACCAAGCGGAGGCTTGGGGACCGCTTTGCAGAACACCTCCGCTCGGTTCGCAATAAACAACTGCACCTCCCAGTCGCGAACCATTTCAGCTCCCCCTCCCATTCTTTTGATGACATGTCCATCATGGGCCTCCTGCAGTGCCACAATGATGCCACCCGAAGGTTGCGGGAACAGCAACTCATATTCCGCTTGGGAACCCTGCAGCCCAATGGTATCAATGTGGACTTCACCAGCTTCAAAATCTCCCCTTCCCCCACCGCATCCCAAAACCAGCCCAGTTCGTCCCCTCCCCCGACTGCACCACACAACCAGCCCAGCTCTTCCCCTCTACCCACTGCATCCCAAAACCAGTCCAACCTGTCTCTGCCTCCCTAACCTGTTCTTCCTCTCACCCAACCCTTCCTCCCACCCCAAGCTGCACCTCCATCTCCTACCTACTAACCTCATCCCACCTCCTTGACCTGTCCATCTTCCCTGGACTGACCTATCCCCTCCCTACCTCCCCACCTATACTCTCCTCTCCACCTATCTTCTTTTCTCTCCATCTTCAGTCTGCCTCCCCCTCTCTCCCTATTTATTCCAGAACCCTCACCCCATCCCCCTCTCTGATAAAGGGTCTAGGCCGAAAACGTCAGCTTTTGTGGTCCTGAGATGCTGCTGGGCCTGCTGTGTTCACCCAGCCTCACATTTTATTATCTTGGATTCTCCAGCATCTGCAGTTCCCATTATCACTGAAGAAGTTTCTCCTTCTCTCTAATCTGAAAGGTCTTCCCTTTACTCTAAGGCTGTGCCCTTTGGTCCCAGTGTCTCATACCAACGGAAACATCTTTCCAATATCCACTCTGTCCAGGCCATTGAGTATTCTGTAAGTTTCAATTAAATACCCCATCATTTTTCTAAACTCTATTGAGTATACACCCAGAGTTCTCAAATGTACCTCACGTTAAGCTTTTCAATCCTGGGACTATTCTCATGTACCTCCTCTGAACCTGCTCCAGAAAATCTGCAAAGGGTCGGTTAATTAAGAATTTTAAAAGTCAAGTTAGAAGTGTTATTACTGGGATTGAATATCTGAAAAGGATACTGCTGGGGTAAAGTAGACTGAAACTTTGCTGTTTATGTTGTTAAGGGGTCATACATATATCATTTCTTTGAATGTAATGGACCTGTGTTTGTTCTTTAAGGAACATTGGTGTGAATAGTTCAGTGACTAACTGCCATGTTAATCAACTGACAAAAATTAAGCTTATGATTTGTCAAATCAAGTTTTACTCTGGGATCTGTTTACTATTAACTGACTAAAGATTTAACAGCCATCTTGGGTTTGTTCAGCACATTCACATTAGTTCTATGACCCTTTGATCTTTTGTTTATAAATTCTGTGTCTGATGCCACCTCTCTCACTGACACCCGAAGAAGGAGCGAGACTCCGAAAGCTTGTGTCTTCGAATAAAGCTGTCAGATTAAAACCTGGTGTCATGTGATCTTTAACTGATACCAGGGAATGACAACACTGTCATATGAGGTGAGATTGCTTCAACTGGGACTGGTATTCATTAGAGTTTAGAAGATTGAGAGGGAAGTAATTGAAATATATAAAATTCTAACAGGGCTAGATAGACTACATGCACGGAGGATGTTCCCAGTGTTTGGGAAGACTAGAACCAGGGGTTAGAGTCTCAGGATATAGGATAGACTATTTGTGACTTAGATGAAGGAACGACTTTTCACTCAGAGGGTAGTCAACCTGACAACAGAAGGCTGGGGAGCTGAGTCAATAAGAATATTCCAGAAAGATTTTAAGTTTTAGATATTCAAGGTATCAAGGAATATGGGTAGAAAACGGGAATATGTTGTTTTTATTGAAGATCAACCATGATCATGCTGAATAGTGGAGCAAGTTTAAAGGGCCAAATAGCTTGCTCCTGCTCAGGGTTTCATTGTTTCTAAGAACTAGAGAGTAGGCATGCGTGTCTATCTTTCTGACTGAGAAAGTATAACGAATGGCGTGCCTCAGGGATCAGTGGTACGGCCTCAACTTTTTGCAATTAAATAAATGACTCAGATGCAGGGACTGAAGGTACTGTTTCTAAATTGCTAGTGGCATAGTTACGCAAGTAAATTATTTGAAAGGCTAATAGAATGCTGTAGTTTATGGCAAATGAAATGAACACAAAGTAGCAACATTATACTTCAGTTATACAGGGCACTGGCAAGACTGGACCTGAAATTCTATCATCACCCAGTTAAAGGAAGGATATAAATGTGTTGTAAACAATTCAAAGAAGGTTTTCTATATGAAGATTGAATGAGTTGTCTCATGAGGAAAGGTTGGATGAGCTAGATTTGTGTTTACTGGAGTTTAGAAAAGTAAGAAGGATTTGATTGAAAATGACAAGATCCTTTGGGGTCTTGAAAGTTTACATGTTTCATTTTGTGGGGAATCTAACTTAGGAGACACCATTTAAAAACAGAGTGTATCTCCTCCTCCGGCCAGCATTTAATGCCCATCCCTAGTTGTCCAGAGGGCAGTTAAGTGTCAACCACATTGCTGTGGGTCTGGAATCACACGGAGGATGGACCAGGTAAGGATGGCAGACTTCTTTCCCAAAATGACATTTGTGAACCAGATGGGTCTGTCCCAACAATTGCCAATGGTTTCATGCCAATCATTAGAGTCTTAATTCCAAATTATTTGAAAAATTGAATTCAAATTCCACCATCTGCCGTCACAGGGTTCAAACCTGTGGCTCCAGAACATTACCTGGGTCTCTCTATTAATAGCCTAGCAATAATACCACAAGGCCATTGCTGCCCTATTGCCACTGTCTTTGCAACAATCAATTAACAACAATGAAATCAACTAACTGCTCAAGCAATTTGCCTACTCTTGGTTGGGGGGATGTGATGGCCTAGTGGTATTATGTCTGGACTGTTAATGCAGAGACCGTTAATGTTCTGGGGAATCCTGCCACAGCAGATGGTGGAACCTGAATTCACTTTTTAAAAATCTGGAATTAAGGGTCTGATGATGACCATTGTCGATTGTCGGAAAAACCCGTCCAGTTTACTTAATGTCCTTTAGGGAAGGGAACTGCCATCATTACCTGGTCTGTGACTCCAGACCCACAGCAATGTGGCTGACTCTTAACTGCCCCCTGGGGTAATTAGGGATGGGAAATAAAAGCTACCTGGCCAATGCCACCCTCATCCCGTGAATGAATAATGGAAGAAGATGAATGGATACTGAAAGGATACGATTTTGAATGTGGTTTAATTATAGGGAGAATGTCACCTACCAGACCACCCCATTCGGATGATAGCAGGTACACCTCCCATAGGAGGAAAATACTGCCCGAATTGCTGGATCGTTGGCCTTGTCCTCCTGTACAATGCAGTTAATCTTCTTCTGTTTGTCAGTAAAAATCTGAACTGCCAGATTTCCAGAGGGGTAGCTGTTGTTGTTAAGGAAATGAGGCAAATCAAACTGTCATGTTATTGTTCTGATATGAAGGACTGAAACTCGTGGGGAGGTACAGGTATTGCCTGATGCGGGTTTGAACACCAGTCTGGAGTATGTCAACCCCTCTCAGCTAGGACTGAAGTAGCAGTACTACAAACAGCAAAGGATCGTACCTTTGGTCCACAACCCATTGTAAGTCCTGAAATCCTGAAATGCACAATTTTCTTAGTAAGACCATAAGCTGTATGAGCAGACTTAGACCATTCAGCTCTTTGCCTGTGCTCCGCCATTCAATAAAACCGTGGCTGACCTGATAATCCTGAACTCATCTCTGCAAATGTTGAGTATTTTCCAGCATTTCCTGCTCTTATTTTAGGTTTCTAGCAGCTGCCGCTCTCTAAGCCTATCGTATCTGGCTCCTGGCTGGTGAGCAATGCAAGGAAGTATGAGTCCAGGAGGCTGGTTCAGGAAAGGGTTATCCTGCAATACCTAAGCACCCCACTGGCTGTGTCCACCCAGATTCCCTCTCCCAGCCTGGTGGGTAACAGCATTTGAGCAGATCCTCGTGAAAGCAACCAGCATGAGTCACAGGCGCTGAAATCAGTCATTGGCACTGGTACACAGTGGGCTGGCAATCTACCGCCTACATTTCTTTGCCACTGGAAGCCGGTGGGTAAGAAAATGGGATTGTGGGCTGCATGTTCTGTGCTTCCACTGGGTTTATTTCCATGGAAGGTGCATTTGTCACAAACAAGTGAACTCTCAGCTGGTAAATCCTCACAGTCATACCTGACAACAGGCAGAAAGAGTGGGGAGTCTTTGGGTCAGCCATCCTGTTGAAAGTATTCACAAACCACTTAAATACTTCACTCATAAGTGGACCAACCTCACGGAGGTTCATGGCCCAATCTTTGTAAACAAGGAACGGGAGAAAAGACAGGCAAACTGAGTGCACTCAATAATTTGTATTAAAGCTTTCACCACATCACTTGGAGGGAAATACTGCATGTTTGTTGTCCCAATGAAATGCATCTGACATCTAAAGCAATTCAATTTCCACAAAGGATACAATACTTGAGCCATTCCATCTGGGAAAGCAGTAAGAAACTTATTTCCATTCCTGTAGTATTTCACCATGAAAGACAGCTGAAGATCCTTTGTACAAAAATAAACATGAAACAAAGATGAAGGCTGCAGTCTGTACATTTGCCTTGAAATTTCACAGTGAGAGTGAACACGCATTCGGTTTGTTTGAGACACTATTTTGCTGAAGGTGTTGATGTTTTTGTTTTAAGAAGTTTAATACTTTCATAAATTGGGAGGGATTTCAGATAAACTGCTTCAGCATTTGGACAATACCCATAGTCACATCATAATAAATGTCAGGCAGAAGATCATGCTACCAATCAAACATTCCTTCATCATTACTGTGTGATATCATAGAATCTTACTGCATAGAAGCAGGATATTCAGCCCTTCAAACAGCATCGCAGCCAGACCCATCCCCCTACCATATCACCACGTTTCTCATGGCTAATCCACCTAGCCTGTACACCCCTGGACACTGTGGGTAATTTAGCATGACCAATCCACCTAACCTGCACATCTTTGGAGCGCAGGAGGAAACCCACACGGACCTGGAGAGAATGTGCAAACTTCACACAGACAGTTACCTGAGGCTGAAATCGAACCCAGATCCCTGGTGCTGTGAGGCAGCTGTGCTAAATCATTGAGTCACCATGTATCGCTCATAATATTTAGAGCCACAGAGCATGGAAACAGATCCTTCAGTCCAACTTGTCCATGCCAACCAGATAACCTAAATAAATCCAGTCTTATGTGTCAGCATTTGGACAATATCCATCTAAACCCTTCCTATTCGTGTACCCATCCAGGTGCCTTTTCAACACTGTAATTGTATCAGCCTCCACCACTTCCTCTGGCAGCTCGTTTCATACATGCACCACCCTCTGTGTAAAAAAGTTGCCCTTAAGTCCTTTTTAAATCTGTCCCCTCTCTCCTTAAATGTATGACCTCTAGTTTTGGACTCCCTACCATGCCCCTCATGATTTTATAAACCTCTATAAGGTCAGCGCTCAACCTTTGACACTCCAGGGAAAATAGCGCCAGCCTATTCAGCCTCTCCCCTATAGTAGCTGTAACAGTGTAGTTTAATAGTAGCTGAACGCTGAAACCTTGGACTCCTCCCTAGCTATTTCCTCTACTTGGTACCAACCACCCTAAACAGATTCTGTATGATCTGTCTGTTGACTTTGGTCTTCACCTTGTCATTCACCTATGCTTTCTGACTTTGGAATTGCATGAACAACAGACAGCTTCATCAACATGAAACCGTCTATTTTTCCCAATTCTTTCACAGCAAGGGTGTCACTGGCACGGCCAGCATTGTTGCCAGATCTGAACTGGCAGTGAATTGGATGGCAGACTTGGCCATTTCAGCATTGACCACATTATCGTGTGTCTGGGATCTATGAAGTTAAACATAAAAGTGTTGCAAAAACAGAAGTTGCTGGAAAATCTCAGCAGGGCTGGCAGCATCTGTGAAGAAAAGTCAGAGTTAACATTTTGGGTTCAGTGACCCTTCTTTGGAACTGATGGTAGCTGGGGAAACGTCAGCTTATATGCAGAAGATAGGGAGGGGCAGGGGTAAGGAGTAAATGATAGGATAGAGCCCAAACAGAGAGAAGAACAGTTGGACACACAAAGGAGTTGCTAACGATTTGGCTGGGAGGGTGAATAGTTGTTAATGAGGGCTATTGGTGATTAACTTCAGGGGGTATGTAATCATAAGCAATATGGTAACAAGGCCTGGTATGTGTGATAGGGGGCTGGGACATGGGGGAGTTTAGGCCCTAAAATTATTGAACTTGATATTGAATCCAGAGGGCTGTAGGGTCCCCAACCGGAAAATGAGGTGTTGTTCCTCCAGCTTGCGCTGAGCTTTGATGCAACACTGCAGCAAACCTGGGGCAGAGATGTTGGCCAGGGAACAGGGTGGTGTGTTAAAGTGCAGGCAACTGGAAGCTCAGGGCCTTTTCTGTGAGCAGAACATAGATGTTCTGCAAAGTGGTTACCCAGTTTACACTTCGTTTCCCCAGGGTAGAGGAGACCACATTGTGAGCAGCGAATGCAGTAAGCTAGATTGTGGGAAGTACAGGTGTTGCTTTGTTTGGAATGTTTGGGCCCTTGGATCCCCCGTGGGCTCTATCCCCACCTTTCCTTTACTTCTTATCCCCTCCCCCTCCCTATCTTCTGCATATAAACTGACAATTTTCTTGTCACCAACAGCTTTGAGGAAGGGTCTCCGGGCCTGAGATGTCAGCTCTAATTTTTTCTTCACAGACATTGCCAGACCTGCTGAGCTTTTTCAGCAACTTCTGTTTTTGTTCCTGATTTACGGCATCCACCGTTCTTTCGGTTTCTTTAAAAGTGTTGCGTATGTGAGACTATGTTCCTAATGCATACATTCAACACAGTCAGGTTTAGAACGCTATCCAAACAGGGATAGATGCAGAATAATGGTGAGAAGGCCCACCTGGAATGTAAACAGTGGCCCAGGCCTGTTGGATTAAAGCATCTGATATGTTTGTCTTGTATATTCCAGAACCAGAGGACACAGTTTAAAAATAAGGGGTAGAACAGAGTTGAGGAAAAGCTTCTTCACCCAGAGAGTGGTGGATATATGGAATGCTCTGCCCCAGAAGGCAGTGGAGGCCGACTCTCTGGATACTTTCAAGAAAGAGATGGATAGAGCTCTTAAAGATAGTGGAATTAAGGGTTATGGGGATAAGGCAGGAACAGGATACTGATTGTGGATGATCAGCCATGATCGTAATGAATGGTGGTGCTGGCTCGAAGGGCCGAATGGCCTACTCCTGCACCTATTGTCTACTGTCTATTCTATGTAGTTCTATGCCATAGGCTCAATAAACAGTAAGATCATAAAACTGACAAAACATAGTTTGACAACACATACCTTGTGCCAACTGAATAAATCATCCCTTGTCTCCGTGAAAACATTTTCCCAATTTTCACTTTCACCTTTTACTTCCTTTAACGTTACAAAATCTAATGATGTGGATAACTGAAAAGTAATTGTACTCAGTTTTTTTGGTCCTGGATTCAAGGTGGTGGAGGGTGAGGTGAGAAACAGATGGGGAGAGAAAAGCAATGAGACAGATGTCAAAAACTGTCAGCATTTTCAAACATGCAACATGTAGACAGGCGAGGGCAGCAGATACATCAGAACCCCACCTTCAATTTCCCCTCCAAGCCATTCACTATCCTGACTTGGAAATATATCACTGTTCCTTTACCAACACTGGGTCAAATCCTGGAATTCCCACATTAATGGCATTTTGGATGTATCTACAACACACAGACTGTAGCGGTTCATGAAGGCAGCTCACCACTGCCTTTTCAAGGGCAATGGAGATGGGCAATAAATGCTGGGCTGGCCAGTGACTCCTATGTCCCATGAGTGAATCTTGAAAAAAAATTAAAACTAAGCTCTCAGCATGTAACCTGTCAGGCCTGTAAAGAATCTGAGATCATTTTTCATCTGAACTCCAGAGAATGTAGCCCCAATCTACTCAACCTGTCACCCATTTAATGGTAGGGCCTCGAATAGTGTTGGAGAACAGGGGGACCTTGGGGTTCAGGTACATAATTCTTTGAAGTTTGCATCATATTTAGACAGGGTGGTTAAAAAGGCATTTAGCACGCTTGCCTTCATGGCTCAGTCCTTTCAGTATAGGAGTTGGAAGGTCATGTTGAGTTTGTACAGGACGTTGGTCAGGTCTCTTTGGAATATTGTGTCTTGTTCTGGTCACCCAGTTAGAGGAAGAATATCATTACGCTGGACAGGCTTCAGAAATGATTTACCAGGATGTTGCCAAGTGTGGAAGGTTTGAGTTATGAAGAAAGGCTGGATAGGTTGGGATTTTTTCACTGGAATGTAGGAGATTGAGAGGCAATCTTATAGAAGTTTTGTAAAATAATGAGGTGTAGAGATAGGGTTAATGGCAGGGGACTTTTCCCTGGAGGGGGATTTCAAGACCACAGAGCTTATTTTTAGGGTGAGATGAGAGATTTAAAAAAGACATATGGGCAAATTTTTTTACACAAAGGGTAGCTCACATGTGGAATGAACATCTTGAGGTGGATGTGGGTACATTTGGATAAGTACGCGAATAGGAGCAGTTTAAAGGGATATGAGCCAGGAGCAGGCAGGTGGGATTTGTTTAGTTTGGGATTATGTTGGACTGAAGGGTCTGCTTCCATTCTGTATGACTCTATGAATCGTGATAATCCTTTCACCCAAGAAGCAATCAAGTGAGCTATCGCTGTACAGCTAGTTTTCTATTCTTTCTCACGAAGTGAATTCCCCATCTTTTACTCCATCTCAGAGTAACAGAATTGTTACAGAGCAGCAGGGGGGCATTTGGTCCACCTGCCACAGTACTGCCCTCCATACTTACTATGAGCCCTCTTTGTATCTTCCTCACACATCACTGTTGCACCTTTATATAAATTATCCTCGGCCTGTTAAGATCATAAGATGGAACAGCAGTAACGGGCCATTCAGCCCATTTGATCTGCTCTGCCCTACAATGAAATCATGGCTGATTTGATAACACTCATCACCACGTATGCCAAGATTCCTTTACTGAATAAAAACCTGTCTACCTCAGCCTTGATTGTACTGAACCAATCAGCCTCATCAACTCTGTGAGGAAACATAAAGAATGGTCAATGGATTTCTTTTGGGTTGGAAGATGGTTTGTAGTAGAGTTTCCCAGGGGACCTTCCTTTTCTTAAAGTATATTAATAGTCCAGATTTTGTTGTACAAGGGTCAATTTCAAAGTTTACAGATGACACAAAACCTGGAAGAACTGCAAACTATAAGGAGGACAATGGCAACAAATGAAAGCTTTTCACTATTTTATTGTGAAATATACATGACAATAAATCATTCATTCATTCAAGCAATGTCCAGAAAGCCAGAAGTCAGATGACACCAGGTTATAGTAAAACAGGTTTATTTGAAATCACAAGCTTTCAGAGCACAGCTCCTTTGTCAGGTGGAGTTGGACACCGACAAGTTGTTGGAGTGGGTAGCTAGACAGCAGTGTATTTTCCACGCAGAGAAGTTGCAGTAATGTATTTTTCGTAGGAAGAACATTGAAAGACAATATATTACAGGTGCGCAATTCTAAGGGGGTGAAGGAGCAGTGAGACCTGGGTGCATCGATCAGTGAAAGTGGCAGGACAGGTAAAGACAACGGTAAGTAAAGGATACAGTATTCTTGGCTTTATTAATTGGGCCATAAAGTATCAAAAGCAAGAAGGTGATGTTAAACTTGTACAAGACATTGTTTGACCTCAGCTGGAGTATTGTGTACAGTTCTGGGCATCGTATCTTGCGAAAGATGTGAACGCGTAAGGAGAAAGCTCCAAGGATGAGGAACTTCAGTAATGAGGATAGACTGAAGAAGACGTGATTGTTCTCCTTGGAGAGGAGAAGGCTGAGAGGAGGTCTCGTCGAGGTTTACAAAATCATGAGCGGGCTGGATAGAGTAGATAGAGACAGGCTGTTTCTGCTTGTATAAGCAACAAGAATACACATGAATTTAAAGTGATCTGCAGAAACAGCAAGGGTGAAGCGAAACTTGTTCATACAGCAAGTGGTTAGAGAATGGAATGCATTGCCTGGTCAAGGCGGTGGAGGGAAATTCAATTTACACATTCAAGCGGACATTGGATGCATATTTGGATAAAAATAATATGGAAGGATATGGGGTAAAAGCAGGAGATTGGCATGAGCTAACGATGCTCAATTTTCAAGCTGGTGCAGCCCAATGTTGAAGCAAATGTCCTTCTGCGGTGCCATAACACTTCTGTGAGAGAAGCAATTCCTCTGCATCTCTGTCTTAAATGGGGAACCTCTTTCTATGAGATTACACTGTCTGGTCTGAGATTCTACCACAAGGGGAAATAACTTATTCATTTCCGCCCTGTCAACCCTCTAAAATTCTTGTATGTTTCATTAGGGTCACATCTCATTCTTCTCAACTCCACTAAGTCATTAATGTCGATCATAAATGGTTTATTTAAAATCACAAGCTTTCATAGCGCTGCTCCTTCATCAGATGAAGTCACTTGTGATTGTAATTTCGAATAAACCTGTTGGACTCTAACTTGCTTGGCCTGCTGTGTTCATCCAGCTTCACACTTTATTATCTTGGATTCTCCAGCATCTGCAGTTCCCATTATCATGGACTCTAACCTGGTGTTGGGTAATGTCTGACATTGTACACCCCAGTCTAACACCAGCACCTCTGCATCATACGTTATAAATAGGTGAGGCCTCAGTACAGATCCCACTTGGTACAGCTTACCAACCCAAAATGTCTTGTTATCTCAGTTAACCATTTTCATTTACCAATCCTCAATCTATGCTGATATAAACTCCCCAACTTCACAATCCATTTTTTAGGAAACACAAAGTAAAATTCCATAAACAAAATTAAACATATTAGGAAGGTTAAATGAAAATGTGAACCACATGAGGAAAACCTACCAGCTGACATTTTGCTCTGGCCTTCTTTTGCCTTTTTCAGATATTTTTCCATTTCTCTGTCACGTAACCTGGCAAAACATCACAAAAGCACAAATGCATTGATAGCTGACGAGTCCTGGCAAAGCTGTGCCAAGCACAGTGACAGAAGCAAAATACTGCTGATGCTGGAAATCTGAAATAAATAAAACAAACAGAAAGCGCTGCAGAAGCTTAGCAGCATCTGTGGAGAGTGAAAAACTGAGTAAATGTTTGGAGTCTGGTATGACCCTTCTTCGTTGGCTTTCCTAAGCAAGGGAATCGCTGGTTTGGAAACATACCCTCAATGTGGAGATGAAATAAGCATTTTGCACATTTTTTCTCAGAAGCTTGAATTCCTCTTAGTCTGACTAAGTAACAACAGAAACATACTGTAACAGTAAAATTGATTAAATTTATTTGGATCAAAACATGTTCTACCAGAGCTGGTAAAAATTTAATAACTAATCATGTTGTTTGCACATATTTTGAGTCTGAATCTGACTTCAAGTTGTCATATTTTGGATCATAGCATCGTGTCAACTTTAGGGATGGGCAATAAATGCTGCCAGGTCAGCAACACGCCCATTCCATGAATGAATTAAAAGAAAACTCCATTTCACATTTGTCACGCTGTAATTATAATTCCCACCAGTGATGGTGCTGTAGCATTTCCTAGGATTCAGTTCAGACAACATACAAATGTAAGATTTTATCTTTATCCTACGGAATATAGAAACAGAGAAATGTGCAAAAGTAAACTCAGAATATACGATGAGCTGGAAACTGAGTTACTTTGGTATACTGGTTCAGTTATTCTCCTGTCTTCTTTGCGAGGACTACAATTCTTTCCTGAATCATTTCATGAAATTTAAACCAACTGGGGATGGACTAATCAACACTCAAAAAGGAGATGAGGCTTCAAAATGCAAATTAATTAGACAATTGTGATCAGGTAGTCACCTAATGTCATCTTCTAGTAATTGACTATGGCGATTCATGTACTGAGACAGCTATTTTGTGTTTTTTTAACAGCAGGGAATATTGCTTTTACATAAATGATTTGGAGGAAAATGTAGCTGGTCTAATTAGTGAGTTTGCAGACAACGATACAAAGATTGTGAGGAAGACTGTCAGAGGATACAGCAGGACACAGATCAGTTGGAGGCATGGGCAGAAAAATGGGCGATGAGGTTTAATCCGGACAGGTGATGCATTTTGGAAAGTCAACGGTGTAAGTTATACCATGAATGGCAGAGCCCTTAGGAGTATTGATATGCAGAGGGATCTGGGTGTGCAGGTCCACACATCACTGAAGGTGGTAACGCAAGTAGATAAGGCAGTAAAAAGGTCTACTGCACACTTGCCTTTGTTGGAAGGGGCACTGAGTAATAGGACAGACATATCATGCCGCAGCTTTACAGAACGGAGGAATAGAATTGTGGGAGATATAGCAGTTTGGATCGGAAATTGGCTTGCTGAAAGAAGACAGAGGGTGGTAGTTGATGGGAAATGTTCATCCTGGAGACCAGTTACTAGTGGTGTACTGCAAGGGTCAGTGTTGGGTCCACAGCTGTTCGTCATTTTTATAAATGACCTGGATGAGGGCGTAGAAGGATGGGTTAGTAAATTTGCAGACGACACGAAGGTCAGTGGAGTTGTGGATAGTGACGAAGGATGCTGTAGGTTGCAGAGAGACATAGATAAGCTGCAGAGCTGGGCTGAGAGGTGGCAAATGGAGTTTAATGCAGACAAGTGTGAGGTGATGCACTTTGGTAGGAGTAACCGGAAGGCAAAGTACTGGGCTAATGGTCAGATTCTTAGTAGTGTAGATGAGCAGAGAGATATCGGTGTCCATGTACACAGATCCTTGAAAGTTGCCACCCAGGTTGACAGGGCTATTAAGAAGGCATACAGTGTTTTAGCTTTTAATAATAGAGGGATCGAGTTCCGGAACCAAGAGGTTATGCTGCAGCTGTACAAAACTCTGGTGCGGCCGCACTTGGAGTATTGTGTACAGTTCTCGTCTCCGCATTATAAGAAGGATGTGGAAGCTTTAGAAAGGGTGCAGAGAAGATTTACTGGGATGTTGCCTGGTATGGAGGGAAGGTCTTACGAGGAAAGGCTGAGGGACTTGAGGCTGTTTTCATTAGAGAGAAGAAGTTTGAGAGGTGACTTAATTGAAACATATAAAGTAATCAGAGGGTTAGATAGGGTGGATAGGGAGAGCCTTTTTCCTAGCTGGGTGATGGCGAGCATGAGGGGGCACAGCTTTAAATTGAGGGGTGAAAGATATAGGACAGATGTCAGAGGTAGTTTCTTTACTCAGAGAGTAGTAAGGGAATGGAATGCTTTGCCTGCAACGGTAGTAGATTTGCCAACTTTAGGTACGTTTAAGTCATCATTGGACAATCATATGGACGTACATGGAATAGTGTAGGTTAGACGAGCTTCAGGTCGGTATGACAGGTCGGCACAACATCGAGGGCCGTAGGGCCTGTACTGTGCTGTAATGTTCTATGTTCTATGTTCTAACTTTAGTTCAGCCACACTTGGAATATTGCATACAGTTCAGGTCACCACACCACCAGAAGTATGTGGTTGCTTTGAAGACAGTACAGAAATGGCTCACCAGGATGTTGCCTGGTATGAGGGACTTTAGCTATGAAGAAAGGCTAGATGGACTGGGTTTGTTTTCACTGGTACGCAGGAGGTTGAGGGGCGGCCTGATAGAAGTTTATAAGATTGTGAGTTTCATGGGTAGAGTGGCAAGTATGAGGCTTTTTGCCAGAGTGGAGGGAATACTGGTTCAAGGTGCAAAGTAGGAAGCTTAGAAGAGATGTGCGAGGCAAGTTTTTCACACGAAGGGTGGTGAGTGCCTGGAATTCTGCTGCCAGGGGAGATGGTGGAAGCAGATACAATAGCAGCGTTGAAGAAACACCTGGATAAATACTTGAATAGGAAGGGAATAGAGGGATAGGGATCCTGTAAATGAAGAGCGTTTCAGTATTGAAGAGCAAACGGTGCAGGAATGGAGGGCTGAAGGGTCTGTTCCTGTGCTGTATCATTTTTTGTTTTTTGCTTAAAGCTAAACTTTGAAACTGAACAAAAGCAATGGCTAAAGGTAGTAAATTACCTCAGTGCTGCTTTATCCTTGGCTTGCGCCCTCTCGAGTACACTACCAAACGGAAGGTGAGGAGAGATATCAATCATTTGCAGACCAACTTTCAAACGCATGAGATCCTCTTCTTTCATAAAGAACTCAAACAAATCGCGATATTGTTTACAGCAGAACAGCTGTCAAGTTAAAAAGCAACACATTATTAAAGGTTTATGTAGAAACGTAGAAAATAGGAACAGGAGTAGGCCATTCAGCCCTTCCAGCCTGCTCCACCATTCAACTCACTCTTCTTTAGCTATATTTTCTCCATTCTCTCTGATCATTTTAGCCCTAAAAACTATATTTATAGCTGTAATAATATAACCATTTTTAGTTAATATTAATTAAATATTAGTTAATATAAAGAGATTTAAAATAAAACTGAAAGAACTGCAAATCAGAGACAGAAACAGAAGTTGCTGGAAAAGCTCAGTAGGTCTGGCAGCACCTGTGAAGAGAAATCAGTGTTAATGCTTTGTGACTTGACCCGCAGCGTTAACTCTGATTTCTCTCCACTGATGCTGCCAGACCTGCTGAGATCTTCCAGCAATTTCCTGATTGAAAATACGTTCATAAAACAAAGAACTGTGGACTGTGGTGATATGAAACAAACAAAAACAGAAATTGCTGAAGGAACTCAGCATCTGTGGAAAGAGAAATGGAGTTAATGTTTCGATTCCTGTGACCCTTCTTCAGAATATGGATAATGTAGCATAATGTAGGGTATGGAGGGTAGTAAAAAAGGTAGGCACAACTTTGTAGTCCAAAGGGCCTGGACCGTGCTGTACTGTTTTATGTTCCATGTTCTAACTGACGAACTGACCCGTTGGAGTGGAAGGAGTGGATGCGTACACATGGGATGCGTAGGCTTTTTTTCTAGACCTGAGTTGCATTATTCAAGGAGACACCAGGCAACCAGCAGGGTTGTATCAATAGGGAAACAACTTCAGGAGGGTGAGTCACTTGAGAAAGCTTTCACATTTCTCCTGAAGACTGATGCTGAGTGATACCAGAATAAAGCAATCTGAGGCTTAACTGAATTGATTAAGCAGCTAACCGAGGCAGAGTGACAGATTTTTAAAAATGTTGTTCTCACATGTATTTTACAGTAAGAATACGTTGAAATGCAGTGAAAAGCCTTCATTTGTCTCCACCCTAAATAATTTAAGAATAGGGAAAAATAAAGATATAGCTTGAAGAGAGGCAGCGGTGGGGAGCAATGGGAGCAGATGCCTTAAAGCTTTGCGAAATTCAAACAAAATTGAAAAGTTAGGATGACGGTGGAGGGAATTTTGAAGAATGGGAAGTTGAGGAAAAATAGGAACAGTGACACACAAGAGATCTAGTAGAGTTTTGTAGGGTATTATTGCCACTGTAGAGATGGGGAAAAGATATAGAAATGCTATGGCAAGAATTTTTAAATATTTGGCACTGGGAGTCCAGGAAGCAATTTCAGACGGCGAGGATTATGCTGAATGTGCAGTGTTGAATAACAGAGCATGCGTAATAACAGGAGTAGAAGTTTTTTCATTTTCCAAAGCTGAAGCCCATTGAATAAAATCATGGCTAATGTTCTACCTACATTCCATGTTCATGAGCTATCATCATATCCCTTAATTTCCTTTATAGCCAAAAAGCTACTCCTCTCTGCCTATTTATATTCAACAAATGAACATCCACATCTGAGGGAGAGCTTCGAGTGAACCTTTTTCCCTTCTTGGTCTCAAAGGCTGATTCCTTATCTTGAGACAGTGACTCCTGATTTCCAGACTCATCACCCACAGGAAACATTACCTTTGCATCTATCCTGTCAAGCCCTTTCAACAAGATCACCTCATGATTCCAGCGGCAAATGGGCCTGATCCGAATTTGGGATGAACTGGAATTTATGGAAGAGGAAAAGGGAAGGCGTTTGGTTTGGCAGTGAAGTGGCCTCTTCATCAGTGACCCACATTGAGAGCAACTCGCCAAGACTCCTTCGAACACACCTTCCAAAGATGACCTGCAAGCTCCCCTCCAAACCGGGCACCACCCCGATTTGGAGCAATAACGCTGTTCATTCACTGCTGCTGGGTCAAAATCCAGAATTCCTTCCTAACTGGCACTGAGGGTGCACCCTACACCAATCAGGTGGAGAGCAATGGTTCAAGAAGGTAGCTCGCCATTGACTCCTGAAGTACAATTCAGAATGTGCGATAAAATCTGATCTCACCAATGGCAGCCAGAGGCCATGAATTAACTAAAAAGGCAACGTTCGGAGTTGCAACGTTTGGAGATGACATGGACTAGCACCAGGATCAGATAGATTGATGACACACAATGTAAAACCTCACGCACAAAGAATGGTTACATGGGTTCAGTGATGAAGGGTCAGCAAGAAACACTGAACTTGAATTATCGCATTTGATTGATCAAAATAAAGGTCTTGTGGAATTAGACGAGAAGGGGGGAAAGCATAAGTCTAAATGTACGTACAGTTTCAATTGGTTCTGCTCCCAGTTGTTTGAGAGTAGGTATGGGCTTTAGGTTTTTGCCACAAAATTGACACAAATCAAATCCGACTGATACCTAGAGAAGAAATCACAGTGGTCAGTTCTAAATTTTACACAGCACACTGAAGTCTGTAACCGAAACAGCTACAGCTGTGTGAGGATAATGGAAAAGGAACTCTGCTGCTGTGTACAACAGAGCGCCTGGATTTGGTCTGAGATTGATGGAGCTAGAGGAAGAACTCATCTGGCCTCTCATTCCCATGGCAGGTCTCTGAAAGAATTATCCAGCCTGCCCCACTCCCTGTTCTTTCCCTGTTGCCCCTGCACATGTTTAAATATTCATCTAATTCTCTTTTGGAGGTTTCTGTTGAAATCCACTTCCCTTCAGGAAATGCATTCCAGGTCATCGTAACTTGTTGCATTAAACAAAAAAAATCCCCTAATTTCTCCTTTAGTTCTTTTGCAAAACATTTTAAATCCATTTTATCATGTCACCAACTATCAGTTTCTCCTTATTTACTCTAAATAAATCAGAATGCAATGTAGCAATTGGACCATAATCTGTTTTCCTCAGAAACGTATATTGGTTCATATCTGCCTGCAGACGGAGGAGGGAGATTGGGACAATTGGAGGATATCGACTGCCCTGTCCATGTGACTGGCTCTGAAACCAGCACTGCCTGCGAATGTGATACCTACACATTACCAATCTTCTCTGTAGCATGAAGATATAAAGTAAAAACAAAGCCATGTCTTATTAAAGGAATTATGGAATCTTATGGAACCAAACTGTTGTACTTGAGCTGCCTTTTTGAAACAGCCTTCGCACATAGTGCTTATTACCACGCTCTTTGTCTGAGACCCTGCAGGTTCCTCACCCTCACACACTTAGTGTAAGTTATTTGGAATGTCAGTTTCTGATGTGGTTCCTTGGTTAACTACCATTGCCTGTATGATATCTGAACATTCCCTCCATGTTAGTCCTTATAAAATATGCCAGGAATGCTAGTTCTTGTTGAGACAAACATCTTGAGGTTTACTAACAACATGCTTACTGTTGTTAAGGCTACCATCCATGACTGCAACATTACACACAGCTGGCTGGTTGACTGACTGCACACTTCCATGTGACTGCTGAAGGCAAGGGATCTATACTGGAATCTCACATGTCATGATATCATCTAATTATCTTAAAGGGGCATCTTAACATCTTAAAGGAGTCTATGCAATAATACAACAGCTACCATTGGTTTTTCAATTGGACCATTCCAAATTTATAGCTAAACACCTACTCAGCAAAGGGGCGTTTTGTTTCCAATTTGCTTTGAAACTTCTCATGGGCTTTAAAACCTTGGTTCTTACCCATTTCTATTCAGTGGAGACCAATCCAAACCTTTCCAAGGTGTTCTTACAACTGAAGTTCTTCACCCTGGTAAAATTCCAAGGAAACCTCCTCCCTCTGAATGTTTTTCCAAAGGTTGGACATCTTTTCTGGAGTGTAGGATCCAGGATCATCTGCAATGCTCCTGCTGAGGCCAAAGCAGTGATTTATAAAGTTCAAGAATAATCTCCTTCTTCTTGCTTGCTTTCTCTGCCTTATGGTCGGTCTGATCCATGTCACGATAACATCCCCCAAGTGCAGGGCCATGAGGCAGGCCCCTAATCCACCCTATCAAGGGCAGGGACTAAAGCCCATGCTATTAGTATCGATCGGATCCATACTGAAAGTCCAACCAACTAGCATCCCAAGGAGTCTGAGTTGTTGGGGCAACACACACCTTCATCGTGGTACAGATAGTAAGAACTGCAGATGCTGGAGTCAGAGATAACAAAGTGTGGAGCTGGAGGAACACAGCACGCCAGGCAGCCTCAGAGGAACAGGAAAGTTGACGTTTATCCTTTGCTGTGGTAGTCCTCTATCTATGGGTAGCAATGGTAGAAGCTCCAATTTCTCTCCCTCTGTCACAGCCTGCTATTGATGATTGTTGGAAGGTCTGACAATACTTGACCTCTATGTCTGCATTATGAACACACCTTCCTTCGATTACTAAATCCTAGCATCGGTCTTTAACCTGCAGCCTGTGGCTCAGGTACAGAACTATTGCTCACTGTGTGAGAAGAACTCTTCCTCCCTTAATAAGCCCGAATACTTCAGTGATTTGCCTTATCGCCTTCGCTTTGTGTATACAGAAACAAACAAATGTTTCAAAATAATAGCATTTATAAGACACTGCCTTTCCATGGTTTTCCTTCCAAAGTCACTTCACACATCTTTGGGTTGCAATCTACCTGCGGTGCCTCTGCCCATTGTATCATTCCAAATCCAATAACTATCCTCTTTCAACATTTCATTCATTGTTTCTTCCTCCACAAATGCTGCCAGACCCGCTAAGTAATTGAAACATTTTCCGTTTTTATTTGAGATTTCCAGCATTAACAGCCATTTGCTTTTCCATGAGCAGATACCTTGGTGGGAAGTTAATTGAAGTCTCAGGATTAACACCAGTGCTTTCCTTTGCAGTGAAGAGATATAGTTTGAATCTGGTTCTCCCTGTTTTGAGATCATTTGAAACATTCCCGCCACACAAATGCCAGGCAATCCCCAATCGCCAATAAAGTACAACCTAACCAGCATCCCTTGACATTCAATGGTGCTACCATCACAGAACTTCCCCCCCGCCATCAACATTGTGAGGGTTAACATTGACCAGAATCTCACCTGCGCTCACCACATAAACATAGTGGCTACAAGAACAAGTCAGAGGCTAGGAACACTGGGATGAGTAAGTCACCTCCTGACTCCCCACAGCCTGTCCAACATCCATGAGGCACAAGTCACGAGTGTGATGGAATACTCTCCACTTGCCTGGATGGGTGCAGCTCCAACAGCACTCAAGAATGAAGCTTGATAACATCCAGGACAAAGCAGCCCCCACTTGATTACACCACATCCACAAGCATCTACTCCCTCCACCACCGACGCTCAGTAGCAGCAGTGTGTACTATCTACAGGAAGTACTGTAGAAATTCACCAAAGTTACTCAGACTGCACCTTCCAAACCCATGACCACTTCCAACTAGAAGGCCAAGGACAGCAGATACATGGTAACATCACCACCTTCTTCAACTTCCCCTCCAAGCCACTCACCTTGGAAATATATCACCATACCTTCGCTGTCGCTGGGTCAAAATCCTGGAATTCCCTCCCTAATGACATTCTTGGTCTACGTACAGAATGTGGACTGCAGTGGTTCAAGAAGCTCACCACCACCTTCTGAAGGGCAACTTGGGTTGGAGAATAAGTGCTGGCCCAGACAATGACACACACATCCCACAAGTGAATAAAAAAAATTAAATTTACACAATGAGTTATTTCGTAAATCAGTCCTGTTCTTGCTGCAAGGGAGACATTGCATTGCATTCCCAATTAAGGAACCTGTACTTACCACAGATTTTCTGAACTGGTTCCACCCTAGGTGTCTGGGAGATTTTGAAAGATGTGAATCTTCAACCTAAGGGAAGAAAGATATTTATACTATAGCAGAACACCTGATTTTCCCGTTACCTACTGTGCTAGGAAAAAGTCGGGAAGGTTTTCCCAGCATAAAGGATCCAGTGAAAAATTAAAACTCTTGCTCCCAACAGGTCCAGACACTGGGGTTTTTGTTAAGGAAGGGTGTCAAGGGTTAGGGAGCAAAGAAAGGGATAAAATAGAGTTGAAGTAGAATTCTAATTGCTGCTTTGAGAAATTACTATTTCAAACCAGTCATTTGGGTTGGAGAAAGAGAGAAAGAACCAGAGAAACTGAGGATGTAAGTTAGGAGATAAAAGAAGCAAAGAAGGAGTAGGAGAAGCATTGGACAGAGAGTGCAGCGAGCTGCAGCACTGAGGGAATTGGGATTCTAGTGCAGAAATGAGAGAAGGCTAGCATCCAAATTGAACGGAAGGCAAGTACACTGTTGGCTTTTATTTCAAAGGAAATGGAGGATAAAAATGGGTAAATCTTGCTAAAACTATAAAAGGCAATAATCAGAACATCGCTGGAATATTGTGACCCTTGGTTCCCTTATCTAAGAAAAAATATATTGACATTGGAGGCAGTCCAGAGAAGGTTCAATAGGCTCACTCATGCATGGAGGGACTTCTTAATGAGGAGAAGTAGAGTAGGTTGGGCCTCTGCTTACTAGAGTTTTGAAGACTGAGAGTTGATCTTATTGAGACACAAGATACTTAGGGGATTTGTCAGGTGAGATGTGGAAAGGTTGTTTCCCCTTGAGGGACAGTTTTGGACCGAAGGGCATAATCGCAGAATAAGGAGTACTCGGTTGGGTGAGAGACAGGAGGAATTTCTATTCTCAGAGGGCAGCGAATCTGTGGAATGTTTTGCCGCAGAGGCCATTAAAGCTGAGAGAGATACATTTTTAATCAGTCAGAGAGTGACGGGTGGGGATTATCACATCAGTCATGATCTCATTGAATGGTGAAGCAGACTCAACACACTCTGAATGACCTACGTCATTCTAGACTCCAGAGTCTAACAGTCTTATGGGATGGCTATAAAATATTGAAATGATCAGTCAGGGTAAAAAGAAACTTGCTACATATCAAACCCATGAAAGCAGGGAAGGGTGAAATGAAATCAGCAAGGATACTTCAACCCAGTGTTTACAATATGAAGGAGAAGAGATTTGAGGAATAGGTAATCCAGGATTTACCAAAGGTGAGATGGAAAAGGAAATGAGATTATTGAAGTAAACTGAAGGAGAACAAAGGTCTGCCAGAATACTTCCAATGATACGTTCTCAGGATAAGGGGGAGGCCTTTAGACTAATATGAGGAGAAATCCCATCACCCAGAGTGTGGTGAGCCTGTGGAATTCTCTGCCACAGAAAGCAGTTGAGGCCAAAGCATCGAATGTTTTCAGGAAAGAGATAGATATAGTTCTTTGAGCTAAAAGGATCAAAGGGTATGGGGGTACAGGGTGCTGAGTTGGATGATCAGCCATGATCATTATTGAATGGCAGAGAAAGTTTGAAGGGCTGAATGGCCTACCTTTTCCTATGATCTATGTTTCTGGATTCTTTGGGAAGAAAGGAAATAATGGGAGCTGTAAGAATTTTATTTCATTATTCTACATTGGAAGATTGACCAATATAATTTCAAACATTAACAGTGGTTACTACATCACGACACTATTTCTATCCTTTGTTATTTCCCTTGGTATTGTTGTATATAGTTTAAATATTTTAATTCCAGTTTTAGTTTAATCTCTCCTGTCCTGATCTGAAACAGTTAGACTTTAAATAAGAAGCCTTGCTGACGACTGTGTGTTTGCTGGGTTTATTTTGAGCCTTGTGGTTCCTTCACTGGGCCCAGTGCTCACCATTAGCCTGTTACTCCTCTTGAACTGTTCCTCATTGAAGGCATGTTCTTCCTGCATCTGTTTATAAGACAAGAAGCAGCTTCTATTAGTGTCATCAGAGTGATGTTTTTGCAGTTGCATGTAACACCTAAGAGTCCTCTCCTGTGCTTTGACCCAGAATGAGGAGGCACGTGGACTTGGAACTCACCATCATGGATACACTTGGAGGCGTACCTGAGCAAGTTGTAATTTAAATAGTCTAACTCCTACTCTGTAAAGTAACATCTCAGCTCCTGACCCCATTAAGGTGACAGTCTGGCTGAGAGTGGGGACAAATGTTGCAGAGGGAATAATTCATCTTAACTGAATCCAAGCACTCTGCAATGTGACCCTGCAGTCTGGAATAATGCACAATGACATTCAAACGAAGACAACAAAATGTGAGGCTGGATGAACACAGCAGGCCAAGCAGCATCTCAGGAGCACAAAAGCTGACGTTTCGGGCCTAGACCCTTCATCATCATCTGATGAAGGGTCTAGGCCCGAAACGTCAGCTTTTGTGCTCCTGAGATGCTGCTTGGCCTGCTGTGTTCATCCAGCCTCACATTTTGTTGTCTTGGATTCTCCAGCATCTGCAGTTCCCATTATCTCTGACATTCAAACGACCTTTGTTATCTCCAACTCCCGAGTGGCAGTGTTCTGGATGAGGGGGATGGGCAGGGGGTGTGGAATTTGGTGGGTGAGTTGGTCAAAGCTTATTGTGAGCAGTGCTGGAAAGTGGGACTCTTTTCCATATTCTACATCCTGCATCCACAACAAAACCGCCAACCCCACTCTCAGTGGTGATTCCCCATTAATACGACAATGTGTTGTCTCTGATTTCCAAACCAGATGTCCTGGTGGAATCTCTGTGTGAGTCTGAAAGCGGATGTGAAGGTCTAACTGGGTGTCCCATCACCCTAACCAGGCACTCAGTCTCACCCTCAAAGATGTATAACAAGGGCCCTGCTAAACTCAGAAATAAAACAAACAGCCTGACTTTTCACTTCAATCTAAGTCCCTACAGTCCCTTTCCAATATCTTTTGGGAAGGAAACAGTCATCCTAAAATGGTCTGGCCTACATGTGAATCCAGACCCTCAGCAATGTGGTTCACCCTTAACTTCCGTCTCGATAATTAGGGATGGGCAAGAAAGGCTGGCCGAGCCAGCGACACCCTTAGCCCGTGAATGAATTGAACAAAACTTTACTAAAAAATTGCTGTTTTCTGATTTTGTCATTCACTTGCTGCCTCCTGTCAGTATTCTCTCTCTCACCCCGAGTCTAATCGAGTTGTGGGGAATGGTCTAATGCATGCCCTCTGCCATTTCTGTAGGCAGTAATAGAGGGCAGCTTCTCGGTATTGGCCTAGAGTTTCCAGGAATCAAATATCAAGCTCTGTGCAGCTGAGAAAAGTTGTCGACAAAATGACAAAGACTGATTTCTCCAGCACTGCCTTGAATGCTTCTCCCTATCTGTCAGGACAGAAAGGAACAGGAAACGGGTCTAGGAGGAGGAGACTGCTCGGCTGGCAGCCAAGAATCATCAATTGGGTAATGAGATCTCTTGCTTTCCAATTGGCTCAGAAGGTGTTGTGCCACAAGGATGGATGGGTTGGCCAACTATTGGCTAAGCCTAGGGCAAGTCATGTGATGAAATCTCTAGGAATATATTAAATCCCAGATGGTAACCCTGAATAGGGGGCACATGAGATCTGACATCTTTGGGGCAATTTTAAAGCCCAGCCTCTCCATCAGGCTGGGGTACAGTAGTGTTTTAACACCCTCCCCATCAGTATTCTGATGAACAGGTGAGGTTAAAGTCATCTCCCCAGTTGCCCCTGCTTACACTTCTCCTCGACCAAGCTGTGGATCTTGGATAGAAGTGATAAGAATGACCCGATTGCACAATTTGTCAAAAATAATGCTCTTGCCAGCTCAGTGCCATTTAAATTTAATTAATTAGTCTCAGGGGAGTGTTAGAGTAGCTTTTGCAAACCATTCTTTACAATATGCCCATTGGGCATTCCATGCCCCTCACTAACACCTCTACATCCTGCGTCCAAATTAGTTTAAACATTCCCTTATGAAATGGAAGCACTATAAGCATTTTCAAATAGCTTGACAAGTGCACAGATTTAAAACATTAATGTGGGAATCCTTAAGGATAAATGGCATATGGGCATTATCCACAAAGGCAGGAGAGTTTAACATTATTAGATCAATCATGGTCTCATTAAATGATGGAGCAGAGTAGAATGGCCAAATAGCCTACTCCTCTCCCATATCTAATGGTCTTAGGTAGATACACTGGTTCTGGTATATACATGACATACAGCTGGGATATAATGTGATGAATCATTACAGAAGTTGACCTATAGGGTCTCTGCTTTGCTGATAAGAGCTCAGTCAATAGCAAAACAGTTACATTCAGTGTTAACATCAAAAAACATCATACTTACTAATTTTTTCTGGCTCCACTGCCAATATTCCTTAATCTCACTGATTTCCTTCACATCTTTTAACCAAGTGCTCCTTATCTAAATTGAAAACAGCAGCATGATGTTATACAAAATATACATGATATTAAGCTTCTTTTGTCAAATTTCTATTTTTCCACATATTACGAATGAAATCAAGAGATAGTGTGGACAGTGGGGAAGAATGGTAGATGGTCAGCAATGGTCTGTTTAAATGATGGAACAAGCTCAAGGGACATTGTGGATGACTCCTGTTACCATGTCCTACTTTCCAACTCTTTCTTTTAGGGCAGGGTAGTATTCCTAGGTTGAATAACTATTTCTTCCCAGTCGTCTCTCCTTAGCTGTTTGGAAGTAAAGAATCAGGACTCAAAACGCAGAACGCTGTAGAAACTCAGCAGGTCTGGCAGCATCTGTGGAGACAGAAACAGTTAACACTCAGTTTTGTTCTCAGTTCTGAAAAAGAGTCATGCTAGACTCAAAACATTAACTCTGTTTCTCTCTCTACAGATGCTACCAGACCTGCTAAGTTTCTCCGGTGTTCTCTGAGAGATTTTCTTTCCCTCCCAGACCACATCCTTCCAAATGATTGGTCCGTCATTTGAGAAGAAGCCATGTGTGGGGGTAACACTCAAGCAGCGATTATCGAGTGTTCAACCACTGCACAGAGGTGGTTCAACAATCCTGGAAAGGAGTCAACTTAGAATCATAGAATCCCTACAATGTGGAAGCAGGCCATTCAGCCCATTTAATCCACCTCCAATGAGCATCCCACCCAGATCCATCCCCCTACCCTATCCCTGTAACCCTGCATTTCCCATGGACAACCTATCTAGCCAACACATCCCTAGACACTATGGATAATTTAGCACGAGCAATCCACCTAACCCTCTTTGGATTGTGGGGTAAATCGGAGCACCCAGAGGGAACTCAAGCATACACGGGGAGAATGTGCAAACTCCACACAGACAGTTGCCCACGAGTGGAACTGAATCCAGGTCCCTGTGCTGTGAGGGAACAGTGCTAACCACTGACCCACCGTGCCATGACCAGGGAGCACACGTGGGAAAATTGGAAAGACAACATTGCATGCTATAGTTTCAGCCCCACATTCCGTGTCCCATGGCCTGCTTAATTGCTGGGTCATTTAATTGCCCTGGATATTCACCATGGCATGGGGCTCATTTAGGTGGCCAGACTGCTTGAGAGTGATGTAGAATCCAACAGTGAGAGGCTCAGTCCCTGCAAGTACTTCACGCCAGTGTTTACAGAATGAAGAAGGCAATGGGGAGGTAATGGCATGGTGGTATTATTGCTGGACTGTTAATCCAGAGACCCGATAATGTCCTGGGGACCGGGGTTCGAATCCATGACAGATGGTGGACTTTGAATTCAATAAAAAAGCCTGGAATTAAGAATCTAATGATAACCATGACTCCATTGTCAATTGTCTGGAAACAACCCACCTGGTTCACTAATGTCCTACAGGGAAGGAAAGTGCCATCCTTACGTGGTCTGGCTTACATGTGACTCCAGACCCACTGCAATGTAGTTGTCTCTGAACAGTTAGGGATGGGCAATAAATGCTGCCTTGTCAGTGATGCTCTGATCCCATTCATGAATTTTAAAAAAATATCAGGAAAGGGTGTCCTGGATTTGGCACAAGTGAGATGTAAAATATGAGAAGTAAAGGGAAATTAGATGATTTAGTAACACTGCAGGAAAATAAGCGTCTGTCAAAACGTATCCAAGGATTCTCCCCATGTCTGCGTGGGTGCTCCAGTTACCCCCCACATTCCAAAGATTTGCAGGGTAGGTGGATTGGCCACGCTAAATTGCCCTTAGTGTCCAGGGATGTGTAGATTCAGGGGGATGGGTCTGAGGGTCAGTGTGGACTTGTTGGGCCAAAGGGCTTGTTTCCACACTGTAGGAATTCTATGATTTTGTGGTGATTCAGTGGGAAATGAGGCAAGAAATCCTGAACTACAGTCCCATCTTCTTTGTTCGCTTTACACTTGGGAAATGAGTGTCCTTCAGGTTATTTATGACCAGTTGCCTCCATCTAAAGGACAGAGGTGCCTTTGGTCTTTTGTGCACCCTGGCTATATCCTTTATTCAGTACGGTGCACATGAAGCACTGCACTTTAAACAAAATTCACTACAATTTCCTGTGGGAGTCCTAACCACGCAAAGGATTGCCAGAATGACTGGTGGACTGGAATATCTGCACATCTTCTGTCAAAGGTCCAGGGAGCCTGGCTTGAAAAAAAAACCCTAGGTCCATGTAAGGTAAGACATCACTGTCCATAGCTCAAAGTATGTAAAAGTACATGATGCAACAGCAACTCAGACTCTGAGTGAGCTGTAACAAACCACCAACTGTTGAAAAAGTGGTTAAAATTAATTTTGTTTGGAGAAGGGGAGACATTAGCTAAAATACGCACATTTAAAAGCTTCTGAAAATAATTGTTTTTAACGTTTACCAAAAAAAAATGAACTAATATTGTGAGCAAATTGTCCTGTATACTTTAGAAAGTCAGTTTTAGTTTTTAAGATCAAGTATCTCTCAGATGGCAAATTCTGATTACCGGAATTTTGTGAAAATCAGCTGTAAATATTACACTGCACCAGGTTATTGTTCTTAAATCCAACGAGGAGTGTATTTTAAAGCATAATTTTAATTCTATACTATCTTCTAAAACATTGCTTCACTGCACTGGATCTTGGCAGATCTTTGCACAATCTAAAGGCGTTTGAGTGGGAACTTGCAAAACTAGCTGTGTTGGGAAAAATTTTATGATTGAACTTGAAGCAGAAGCACAATATTAATTTTGCAGAAGTTGCAATTTTACCAGCACATTGAGGCAAGATGTATTTGAAACTTCAGGCTCACATCAGTTATACCCAATCAGTGCCTAAGGTAGGGGCAATGAAACCTTTGGTACCCTGTCACATCGTCTGCAAGAGGGAAATGGTGTTTAATGTTGTCTTGTCACGGGGCGGGAGCTACCAAGTCAAATGGCAATGCAAAGAAACAAGTTAAGGAGAGTGGATACACCAAGGGCATTAGGAGGAGTAATTCTACCTTTTGCATGCTACATTACAGAAAAGTATAGAAGAGATAGCAGTCACGGCTCAGTTGTAACACTTGCACCTCTGAATAAGCAAGTTGTGGCAGTTTCTCCACTATTGCCACACGGAAACATTAGCACAACGTCCAGGCTGATGCCCCAGTACTAAGGGAGTGCTCTCAGGTCTTTGTGAACATAACACACATTACACTATTTCAAAAAGAGGACCTGCATTTACATAGCAGCTGTGATGATCTCAAGGTAATACAAAATGCTTAACAGCCGATGATGTTCAATCAAACTCTTGTAAGTTTGGAACTGTCATAGCCAAACTCCCATTAACAGTAGCAATCAGATCATCTATTTTATTTGTGATGTTGAGTCATCTTGCGTGACCACCTAAAAGAACAGACAGGGCTTTTATTTAATATCTTATCTAGAAGACAGTCCAACAGTGCAGCGTTGGGGAGGTGTTAGCCCAGTGGTATTATCGCGAGAATATTAATCCAGAAACTCAGCTAAGGTTCTGGTTTGAATCCCACCATGGCAGATGGTAGAATTTGAATTTTAAATAAAATCAGGAGTTTAATGGGTGAATGATGACGTGGAGGTGCCGGTGTTGGACTGGGGGTGGACAGAGTCAGAAGTCACACAGCATCAGGTTATAGTCCAACAGGTTTATTTGAAATCACAAGCTTTCAAAGCGCTGCCCCTTCGTCAGGTGAAGTGAAGGGAAGGGCACAGGCACAAAATTTATACACATAGAGGTAACGGCAAGATAAGGGGGAGAAGGACTAGCAGGAGGTCATTGTGCACAATGGAACTCATGACATAGGAAGAAAAAAGGATGAAGTTCTGAGGCGAGAATACAGGAAGTTAGGCAGGAATTTAAAAAGGAGGTCCTTGACAGTAGTAATATCTAGATTACTCCAGGTGCCTCAAGCTAGTGAGGTAGGAATAGGAGGATAGAGCAGATGAATGCATGGCTGAGGGGCTGGCGCAGGGGAGAAGGATTCACGTTTTTGGATCATTGAAATTTCTTCAGTAGAAGTTACCTGTACAAGAAGGACGATTGCACCTGAATTGGAAGGGGACAAATACATTGGTGGGGACATTTGCTAGAGATGCTCGGGAGGATTTAATCAAGTTGCGGATTGGGGCAGGGAGGTGCAGATGAGACCCAGAGAGAGACTGAGGAAAGAGATCAGTCTGAGACCGGTACAGTTGGGAAAAGGAGCAAGTCAAACAGTCAGGGCGGGCAGGAACAAAGCAGAGAACGAGGTAGGACCAATAAATTAAATTACATTTATTTCAAAGCAAGAGGCCCAACAGGTAAGGCAGATAAACTCAGGGCATGGTTGGGAACATGGGACTGGGATATCACAGCAATTACAGAGACGTGGCTCAGAGATGGTCAGGACTTGCAGCTTGATGTTCCAGGGTATAGATGCTATAGGAAGGATAAGAAGAGGGGGCAAGAGATGAAGGGGAGTGGAGTTTTTGATTAGGGATAACATTACGGCTGTACTTAGGGAGGATATTCCTGGTAATACACCCAGGGAAATTACTTGGGTGGAACTGAGAAATAAGAAAGGGATGATCACCTTATTGGAATTGTACTATAGACCCCCATTCACAGCAGGAAATTGAGAAATAAATTTGTAAGATCTCAGTTGTCTGTAAGAATAATAGGGTGGTTCCAGTAGGGGATTTTAACTTTCCAAACATAGTCTGCGACTGCCATAGTGTTAAAAGTTTGGATGGAGAGGAATATGTTAAACATGAACAAGAAAATTTCCTGATGCAGTATGTGGATGCACCTCCTAGGGAAGGTGCACAACTTGACCTACTCTTGGGAAGTAAGGCTGGGCAGGTGACTGAAATGTCACTGAGACAGCACTTTGGGGCAAATGACCATTATTCTATAAGTTTTAAAACAGAGACGGAAAAGGATTGACAAGATCTAAAAGTTAAAGTTCTAAATGGGAGGAAAACCAATTTTGATGGTATCAGGCAAGAACCTTCAAAAGTCGATAGGGAGAGGACGTCTGTAAAAGGGGCAGCTGGAAAATGGAAAGCCTTCATAAATGGGATAATGGAGTCCACAGACAGTACATTCCCTGTTAGGGTGAAGGGCAAGTCTGGTAGGTGAAGGGAATGCTGAATGACTACAGAAATTGACATTTTGGTCAAGAATAAGAAGGAAACAAATGTCAGATATAGGCAAATAGGTTTCAGGAGAATCCAAAGGGATTCTACAAATACATTAGGGACAAAAGGGTACCTAGGGAGAGAATAGGGCCCCTTAAAGATCAGCAAGGACATCTAGGTGTGGAACCACTGGAGATGGGGGAGATACTAAACAAGTATTTTGCAACAGTGTTTAATGTGGAGAAAGATATGAAAGCTATCAAACGTGGGGAAATAAATAGCAACATATTGAAAAATGTCCATATTACAGAGGAGGTGGTCTTGGATGTCTTAAAACGCATAAATGTGGATAAATCCCTGGGCCCTGATCAGGTATACCCCACAACTCTGTGGGAAGCTAGGGAATTGATTGCTGAGCACATTGCTGAGACGTTTGTATCATTGATAGCACAGGCGAGGTGCCAGAAGACTGGAGGTTGGCTAATGTTGTGCTACTATTTAAAAAAGATGGCAAGGAAAAGCCAGGGAACTATTGACGCGTTAACCTGACATCGGTGGTGGGTAAGTTTTGGAGGGAATACCGGTGGATAGGATTTACATGTATTTGGAAAGGCGAGGAGTGATTAACAATAGTCAACATGGCTTTGTGCGTAGGAAATAATGTCTGATAAACTTGATTAAGTTCTTTGAAGAAGTAACAAAGAGGACTGATGAGCGCAGGGCAGCGAATTTGATCTACATGGGCTTCAGTAAGCTGTTTGTCAATGTTCCTCACGGTAGACTGGTTAGCAAGGTTAGATCACATGGAATACAGGGAGAACTTGCCATTTGGATACAGCACTGGCTCGAAGGTAGAAGGCAGAGTGTGATGGTGGACGTTTGCTTTTCAGGCTGGAGGCCTGAGAGGAGCTGTGTGCCACAAGGATCGGTGCGGGGTCCACTGCTTTTTGTCAGTTATATTAACGATTTGGTTGTGAACATAGAAGGTATGGCTAGTAAGTTTGCAGATGACACCAAAATTGAAGGTGTAGTGGACAGCGAAGAAGGTTACCTCAGAGTACAACAGGGTCTTGATCAGATAGGCCAATGGGCCAAGGAGTGGCAGACAGAGTTTAATTTAGACAAATGCGAGGTGCTGCATTTTGGAAAGGCAAATCAGGGCAGGACTTACACATTTAACGGTAAGGTCCTGCGGAGTGTTGCTGAACATAGAGACCTTTCAGCGCAGGCTCATAGTTCCTTGAAAGTGGAGTCATTGGTAGATAGGATAGTGAAGAAGGTTTTTGGTATGAGACTTAATAGGAACTGCAGATGCTGGAGAATCTGAGATAACAAGGTGTGGAGCTGGGTGAACACAGCAGGCCAAGCAGCATCTTAGGAGCAGGAAAACTGACGTTTCAGGCCTGGATCCGGTATGTTTGTTTTTATTTGTCAGTGCATTGAGTATAGGAGATGGGAGATCATGTTGTGGCTGTACAGGACATTGGTTAGGCTACTTTTGGAGTATTGCATGCAGTTCGGGTCTCCCTGCAATAGGGAGGATGTTGTAAAACTTGAAAAGGTTCAGAAAAAATTTACAAACATGTTGCCAGAGCTGGAGATTTGAGCTATGGGGAGAGGCTGAATAGGCTGGGGCTATTTTCCTTGGAGCATCAGAGGCTGAGGAGTGACTTAAAAGAGGTTTATAAAATCATGAGTGGCATGGACTGGGTAAGCAGACAAGGTCTTGGACTGGAGGGCTCCCAAACAAGAGGGGCATAGGTTTAAGCAGAGAGGGGAAAGATTTAAAAAGGACCTGAAGGGCAACTTTTTCTCATAGAGGGTGGTGCAGGTATGAAATCAGCTACCAGAGGAAATGATGGAGGTTGGTACAATTACAACATTTAAAAGGCATCTTAATGGGTATATGAATAGGAAGGGTTTAGAAGGATATGGGTCAAATGCTGGTAAGTGGCAGTAGATTAATTTATGATATCTGGTCAGCAAGGACATGCTGTTCCAATGCTGTACAGCTCTATGACTTTAATTCCGGGTAACTAACAGTGAGATTTCCTGGTGTACTGCGTCAATGGTTATGCCTCAATACTTGCAGTAGAAAGAGCAGACAGTCTGTTTGCTGTATAAGAGAATGTGATGTGTGCACATTGGCTGCTATGTTTCCTATAACAGTGACTACAAGTCAAATAAATTGGATGTAAAGTGCCTCAGGACATGCTTGATGCATGCAAGGCAACCTATGAAATGCATCCCTTCCTTTTACATATAAGAAACTATTTTATTATATTCCATTCATCTGATGGAGGCTTGACTACCAGAGAAATTCACATTCCTAAAGTATAGAACTTACTGCAGGGCCAAATAGTAGAAATAGTTACCTTCGGTCTTATAGCATTATAATCAATCACTTGCTCTTTGGATTCATGTTTATGAGCTAGAATAGTTGGTAGTCCCACACTGGGCAGTGAGTAAATGGCAGATTCGAACAGTCTTCCGGATATCCTGTCATCAATAAACTTCAACAAAGAGACAACAGTTACCATTAGGAAAAAGCATAAAGATTGTGGAATAAACTACCAGTAATGGTTAATATTTTAGTGATTTATAGGCAAGATTTTATGTCAGTATAATTTGAGTGACTTCTCATATTGGTTATTGTGGATTGATAGTCATCCTTCCCCTACAACACAGTCTGCTATATTTTGGTCAAGATGCAAGATATTGTCCTCGCGTCAATCATCTCAGACAATCCCAATAATCATACATAAATCTCTCATCATCTTCTGCTGTAAAAGGTCATGATAATGACATCCTGATCAAACAAAAATATATTCCTATTGTACACCAACTTACAATAGTATACCACAAACCAAAGTATGATGCTCATTATCTTCAAATGGTAAATTGTATATACTTCTCACCAGAACGTAACTCAGTCTAAAAATGAACAAACACATTACTCAATGTTCAACAGGAAAAATGGACAAAACTTCATTGTGAAGCAGTATTGTCTTCTGGCAGACTTTGCAGTCATCCTCAATGTACATTTTTCTTCCAAAAATGTGCTTTAGTTATAAAATTTGGAAAGTATATTACTTGACTGGTCAAAGTACAAAACAAAACCAATCACAATAGTGGAATGGCTTTCTTCTGTGCAGTAACACTTTGGTGATTCTGTGAAATCTGTTTCTTCCTATACAGCATAGTGCTCACTGCATTTACTGTTGGTATCTGCTATTGAAGAGTCATTCTGTTGGTGTGCTACTTGTTTATGAGGTGAAATATTAAGCAAAAGCTATTAGGAAATTGACAAACCATGTAATATGTTTCTGGTCTGTTGTCAACGTTACATATGATCTGCAGATATTTTTCCACGCAGAAGGGAAGTATGCTAACCTATTCTGTTTTTGATTTGGACACAAGAGCATAAGAAGAAGGAGCAAGAGTAACCAATTCAGCTCCTGCTTTGCCAATTTGATAATCTATCAAATGGATTTGATACAATACAGTTTGGAACTGGAGGAACACGGCAGGCCAGGCAGCATCAGAGGAGCAGGAAAGTTGATGTTTCGGGTCAGGATCCTCCCTGCTCCTCTGATGCTGCCTGGCTTGCTGTGTTTCTCCAGCCCCACAATATTGCCTCTGTCTCCAGCATTTATAGTTCTTGCTATCTCCAGATGGATTTAATGGTTTGATTTCCTCCCACCTTAGTGGAAAAATCAGTACGGGTGAATCGTTGGCTGGCTGTTGATAGACAGTTGAAGTTATTGATGATTTCCTTGAGCTGGATGCTCATTGTTAGGATTTTGAGCTCCTCGTACTACACCGATTTTGTAGTCTCGTTCTTTCCTTAGTTGAATAAAGTTGCTTTTCAATCCTTGTTGTTGCTCATAGCCAGAAAAGCCACAGAACTAAACAGCTACTGTAAGAAAAAAATTCCAAACAGAAAGTTCCTCCAGAGAATTGACCAAAAGAGCGGTGTAAGTCTGAATAAACACTTCCATAGTCAGAAATAGGAGAATGAGAACTATCAAAATAGAAAACATAGCAGTAAGAAGAGTAAAATCCCATTAGCAGCCAAGGGGATATATCCAGACCGAGTATCTATTAAAGGAAACAAATTGCTGGATACCCAGAGCTGGTTCAATCCATAAGAGAGAAAAAAAATTATTTCTAATAAACAACCCAGGCTGGGTAACAATTACAGCTTTCATCAGAGATTTCATAATTTCTAACCTTTACAAAAACGTTAACAAACGACTTAAGCAAATTCTTCTAAAACAAAGATTTAAAATTCTTATCTTCATGTTCAAATATCTCCCAGGGTCTCATCCTTCTCACCCACAAGGCACAAGTCAGGAGTGTGATGGGATACTCTCCGCTTGCCTGGACGGGTGCAGCTCCAAAAACACTCAAGAAGTTTGATGCCATCCACAACAAAAATAACCTGCTTGATTGGCACTACATCCACTAACGTCCACGCATTGCACTACACTTTGTAGAAATGTGTACTATCTAGAAAGTGAAATGCAGAAATTCACTAAAGCTCGTTAGCTAGCACTTTACAAACCCACAACCTCTAGTAGAAGGACAAGGGAAGCAGATACATGGGAACTCGGGCATGTGCTAGTTTCCCTCTGACCCACTCACCACCCTGACTTGGAAGTGTACAACCATTCCATCATTGTTGCTAGGACAAAGTCCTGGAAGGCTCTGCTCACCAGCATTGTGAGTACACTGCAACAATCAAGAAGGTAACCCACCATGACCATCTCCAGGCCAACTAGGCATGGGAAATAAATGTTAGCTCAGACGGTGATGCTCACATCCTATGAATAAACAATGAGAAAAACATTTTGATCGAGGGGTGGATGGGACAAGGACAAAAGCAAAGTGCATAATCAGGTCGAAGAGAGAAGATACTGCATGATAGAACAGTGAGGCTTCCAGGGCCACACCAAATGGACTGCAGTGGTTGAAGAAGGCAGCTCACCACCAGCTTCACAAGGGCAACTAGAGATGGGCAAGAAATGCTGGTCCGACCAGTGATGCCCGCATCTCATAAATGAATAAAGGAAAAGCTTAGAGAAACAGATAAGCTTTAGGTCTACTGCTGTCTGGAAGTAGATATAAGAGAAATACCAAAACAGGCACAGAACAGGAAACAAAATTGAGGCAATAGTCTGAGATTGTGGAACTCAGTATTGAATCTGAATGGCTGTGAAATGCCAAATTAAGAGATGAAGTTTATTGTGTTTCTCTGGAACAGTGCAGCAGATCAGGAACAGAGATATCAGCCTGACAGCATGGTGGAAAATTCTGGCAGGTCACTAGCAGCTCAGGGTCCTAACTTGCAGACTTACTCAAGACACTGTGCAAAACGATCACTCAATATGCACCGAGTTTCTCCATTGAAGAGGACAGCACATTGTGAGCAGTAAACTCGATTAAAGGAAGTACATGTAAGTCATTGCTTCACCTTGAAGGAATGTTTGGAACTTTGGATAGTGAGGACAGGCAGTAAAAGGGCAGTAGTACATCAGTGTTTGTGTGAAAAGATGCTGAGGGAAGGGTGAAGCTGGTTATCAAGGAGGGAATAGTCCCTTTGGAATGCTGAGAGGAGGGTATTTGGGAAGACACTGGTGGCATCCACTTGAGGTACTTGAAAAGGGAGAAATATAATGCTGAACACTGGTGGAGTGAACAGATATGGACAAGGGGAACTCTATTGTGACCCTACAGGAGCAAGAAGGATGGTTGAGATCAGTTGTGTGGGGAGAAAGGCAGGCATAGTCAAAGCCCTTGTCAACCACTGTTGGGGAAGTCCACATTTCAAATAAAAAGGTATTCCAGAAAGTTGCTCCATTGGAAAAAGAAACCAGGAAGGTGAAGGAATGGGAAGGATGGAATCCTTCCAAGTTCCAGGGTGTGAGAAAGTGTAGTCGAGAAAACTACGGGAGCGATTGGAATACCAACTGAACGCCAACTGCGAGAAATCGAATCCAACCAAAAACTCATTTTGTCGCTCATACATCTACAAATCTACCAGTCACTTTCTGGTATGTTTTACTAGCGTCCATTATTCAATCTGTGAGTTTTCACAGTGAGATTTGTTCATAAGGACATTGTAGACACATTCAATCTTGTCCTCACTGATGCCTTTTTCAAGCAGATAAAGGGCAAGGTTAGGACCATAAACCCGTGAAACCGCAAAAGACTAGACTTGACGATTTCAAGAGGGTCCTGTCTGATTTCCCACATTCTACTCTCCATAAATGTGAGGTCTTTCAAATCTCTACTGCCTTAGATCTGATTGATTGATTGGCATCACATTGAAATAACTGCACAGATGCCAGCATCCCCTCACCAAGTCACCTTTTATTTACTTGTGCACAGTACGCTGGCTGTAGTCAGCCAGCTCCAAGTCCTCACTTGCACTGAGGAAATTCTAACCTCCAGGTTATATTGGTCAGCCAGGGCTTTCCTGATTGGCCCCAGGTTAACAACCCTAATCAATGACTTTGTAGTCAACAAGATCAACCTGGTTCCAATCATTACACACATGTACTGAGACACAGTGAAAAGTGTTGTTATGTGTGCTACATAGGCAGATTGTATAAAACAAAGTGCGTCAGGGCAGCAGAAGAGAGAGCAGGATATAGTGTTACAGGCTCAGAGTGCGTACAGAGGAGAGATCAGAATTAATACTTGAGAGGTCCATTCAAAAGTTTGGTAACAGTTTTGTTCTTACACACACCAAATTCCATTCACCTATAATCCCCATGCCTGCTGAGCGATATCGGCTCCAAGTCGATTGACACATTGGTGACGGCTGTGTTGCTGAGATTGGCCCAGTGCAGACTCATGGCGCAGGTGTTATCGGTAGGGGCAAGATGGCACTGAAGAATGGCAACACGGTTCTGTGGCAGTAGCATGGCAAAGGGACTCAAGGCTGGCTGACTGCTTTTTGTTGATGATGATCTCAGTGCTGGGGTGGAAGAGCCCTGATCCAGGCCCATGGCTCAGCACTTAAGAATGACTGTAATGCTGAACTTTTAAATGTGTTTCTTTACTTTTGTACTTTATACCTAAGATAGTGTACCTAGGTATCTTTGTACCTAAGATGGCGCTGGAAAATGGCGACTTTGTACATTTTTGACTGTCCTCCTGTATCCCTGTGTTTGAATACACGTGACAATAAAACTCAATCCTGATTCCAATTCTAAACAAAATTCCTCCAGAGCCTGGTGTCTTTTCTATGCCTGCAGCCTTTTATAATATCTGCATTGATCTAATTCTAGTCTCTTGTGTATGCCCAGTTTTAACCTCTTCTCCTTTGGTGTCCGCGTCTTCAGCTGCCTATCAGTAACCTCTGGAATTCCTATCCTAAACATCTCCATTACTCTACGTTATTTTCCTTCTTTAAGACGCTCATTAAAATTTGCCTTTTTGACCAAACTTTGATCATAGAAGTTCACCATCATGGCTGTTCAGCCAACTAAATAGCCTAAATTCTGCTTTCTTCCCATAACCTTTGACCCTTCAAACCTGCCCTGCCATTCATCACCATCATGGCTGATCATTCAACTCACTGGCCTATTCCTGCTTTCTTCCCATAACCTTTGATCCCATTCGCCCCAAGTGCTATATCTAGTCACCTCTTGACTACATTCAATGTTTTGTCATCGACTACTTCCTGTGGTAATGAATTCCACAGGCTCACCACTCTTTGGGCTAAGAAATGTCTCCTCATCTCCATCCTAAATGGTCTACCCTGAATCCTCAGACTGTGAGCCCTGGTTCTGGACACACCCACCATCGGGAACATCCTTGCGGCATATACCCTGTCCAGTCTGTAAGAAGATGTTAGCCAATTCTACATTAGGTTCTCTCAAAAGTCTCTGTCAACATGTAATGGATCTGCAATAAAATCTCCTGATGTGGCTCAAGCGTGCAATGTTGGTGTCATAGTGCTCCTGTGACTTACTTCACTGTATCAAAAGCACAATATAATTAAGCTAGAGATAACAAGAACTGCAGATGCTGGAGTCAGAGATAACACTCCGTGGAGCTGGAGGAACACAGCAGGCCAGACAGCATCAAGTCCTGACTCAAAACATCAACCTTCCTGCTCCTCTGATGCTGCCTGGCCTGCTGTGTTCCTCCAGCTGCACACAGTGTTATCTCTATTTAATTAAGCTATGTTGCTGCTGTTTGATTATGTTATTCAGAGGTCACTGAGAATGGATACAGTACCTCTTCTATTGATTGAAATGAGAAACATTCCCTCAATGTAGACCAAAGACTAAACCCTCCTGGCCTGTATGGCTAAGCCACTGGGATCATATAAATTTAACCAGTTCACCTTTGACAATAACTTGACGTCAAACATCAACTCGTAAAAGACAGTAGTGTTGGTCTGATGAGTGAAGTGGAGAGGTTGAAGAAAATCTCATAACAATTACAGCATTCAGCAGTTGCACTGTTGTTTTATCATTTTTATTTTAATTCAGTTGAGGAGCACTCTTAAACACAAAATGATGAAGGGCTTCTACAACACTGTCAAGCAAGGATTGTGTGGGCTGATTTGGAGGGATGTATACTTCAGCATGTTCTCTGCTGAAACTTGAGGACACTGTGTTATCCTAATGAAAGCTGCAGCCTGTTGAGGTCCAGCACATCTGATCAGTTTACCACGTAAAAAGGAGTAGACCATTTAGCCCATCAAGTCTACTGCACCATTTAACGAGCTCATGTCTGATCTGACAATCCACAACTCCACTTTCCTGCCTTTTGCCCATAACCCCCTATTCCCTTCCTGATTAAAAATCTGCCTTGAATATGCTTAATGACACAGCCTCTACAGCCCTCTGAAATAAAGAATTGCACAGATTCACCTTCTAAGAGAAGAAATTTCTCCTTATCTCTGTTTTAAATGTGTCACCCTTTATTCTCAAATTATGCCCTCTGGTCCTAGACTCTCCCACAAGGGGAAACAATCTTCCTGCAGCTTCTCTGTCAAGTTCTCTAAGATTCTTAGATAACAAAGTGTGAAGCTGGATGAACACAGCAGGCCAACCAGCATCTCAGGAGCACAAAAGCTGACGTTTCGGGCCTAGACCCTTCATCAGAGAGGGGGGATGGGGACAGGGTTCTGAAATAAATAGGGAGAGAGGGGGAGGCAGACTGAAGATGGATTGTGGGGAGGGGATAGGTCAGTCCAGGGAGGACGGACGGACAGGTCTTATTTGCTTCAAAAAGGCCGCCTCTCCTTTTTCTATGTTCCAGTGAGCACAGGCCTAATCTACAAAATCTAGGCACTCCCTACATTCCTGGCATTCTCATTGAAATTTACAGAATACTGAGAGGCCTGGATACAGTAGACATGGCAAAGGTGATTCCACTAATAGGAAAGACTAGCACCTGTCAGCACAGGTTCAGAGTGAAGGGATGACCCTTTAGTTCTGAGAGGAGGATGAATTTCTTCATCCAGAGGGTGGTTAATCTGTGAAACTCATTGCCACAGAGGATCGTGGAGGCCATGTTATTGAGCATGTTTCAGACAGAGATTGATGGGTTCTTGATTAGTAAGGGCTTCAAGGGTTACTTGGAGAAGGTAGAAGATAGGGCTAGAGAAACCTATCAGTTGTGATTGAATGGTGGAGCAGAGTTGATGGGCTGAACAGCCTAATTCTGTTCCTATTTCTCATGGTCTTTTGGTATCAGATTGGTGAAACCTCTCTGGACAGCCTCCAAAACCAGTGTACGTTTCCTTAGATAGGAGCCCAAAACTGTTCACAGTATTCCAACTATGGTCTTTCTGGTGCCTTGTATAGTTTGAAACATATAAAATAATCAGAGGGTTAGATAGGGTGGATAGGGAGAGTCTTTTTCCTAGGATAGTGACGGCGAGCACGAGGGGGCATAGCTTTAAATTGAGGGGTGAAAGATATAGGACAGATGTCAGAGGTAGTTTCTTTACTTGGAGAAGAGTAAGGGAATGGAATGCTTTGCCTGCAGTGGTAGTAGATTTGCCAACGTTAGGTACATTTAAGTCATCATTGGATAAGCATATGGACGTACGTGGAATAGTGTAGGTTTGATGGGCTTGAGATCGGTATGGCAGGTCGGCACGACATCGAGGGCCGAAGGGCCTGTACTGTGCTGTAATGTTCTATGTTCTATGTTCTATGTTCTATTCCATTTGCCTTTCCAACTACCCAATGAACTTGGAGGCTAGTTTTTTGTGATTCATGGATGAGGACTCTCAGGTCCTTCTGTTCAGTAGCTTTCGACAGTCTCTTACTGTATTTCAAGATAAGTCAGTCTGAGGGAGGTCACAGTTTTGTAATCAGTCAAGGAATTGAGGTAATGATCTGAAGGGGCTCAAAGCATGTGAGATCTGTGCTGTACTGATGATACATGGGTCCATTTGAAAGCCATAATGTGTACAGCCTGCTCTATACTGAAGCTTGGACATAAAGCACAGCTGATTAGATATGCAATATACTAAGGACTGGTGCATTGGCCTGAAGGCATACACAGGAGGATATGAGTTTTGTTGATGTTAGATTTGACAATGTGGAGCTATGTATAATAAGTGCAGTCTATTTATTTTCTAATCAACCTGTTCAGGAATGTTAGTACATTCTAGAGCAGGTAGAACTTGACATCTAACAGGACTTGATGGGTCAAATCCTGGATGTTCCCCATGACCAGGGAGTCTAGAATTAGGGGTCACAGTCTAAGGGTTTGGGACAGGCCATTTAGGATTAAGACGAGGAGAAATTTCTCTGCCCAGAGAGTGGTCAGTCTGTGGGATTCACCGAAAATGGTTGAGGCCAAGTCATTGGATGTTATCAAGGAGCTAGATATAGTTCTTAAGGCTAAAGGGATCAAAGGGGATAGGGGAGAAAGTGGGAACAGAGTGCTGAGTTGGATGATTAGCCATGACCGTCATTAAAGGTAGAGAAGGCTTGAAGGCCGAATGGACTACTCCTGTGCCTATATTTTGCAAACCTGGTCCTTCTAGACCAGAGGTAGAGACACTACCTCTGCAGCACAAGAGCCCCTATTTGTCTACATAGGGAATAGAAGGAGCTACAATTCCTTTAGTCTGCAAATGTTTAATGTGAATCATCTGGAGCTCTGAGCAGTTGCCAATCACAATGCTTACCTCAGAATGAACAATGATGTCATCAAGGCTCCCTTTTGAGGTTGCATCACTGACATCATCTTCCACGACTGACTCATAGTCTTTATCTGAAATCAATACAGAACAACAAACGATCCAATATTTGCTCTCTGAGGAAGATTTCTTCACCAAAGTGGAAGACACTTTGCCAAGTAGAAATAAAATATTGCAGATGGTGGAAATCTGAAATAAAAAGCAACGATGTTGGGGAGTCTCCTCAGGTCTAGCAGCATCTGTGCCAAGAGAAACTACATTTGCGTTTCCATTTTAATGGAGCCAGTTCCAAAGAAGAGTGTTTGGACTTGAAACACTAACTCCGTTTTTGTCTTGCCAGACCTGCTGAGTTTCTCCAACATTCCCTGTTTTTATTTTGGTATTTAGTCAGCATTCAAAATCTTGAGAAGCTTAATATGATGGGGCTTCCAGCAAAACTTCATTGATCAATTTATAGACCTAGTGCTTTAAACTCTAGTTCTGAATGCAGAAATCTTCATGCAAGCAAATAGGAAACACTGTCCCGCTTTACATAACCAATGAATATTTACTTAATCTAGAGGAGAAGGTGGCTTAGTGGTAATGTCTCTGGGCTAGTTTTGTTCTTATTCATCCTTGGGACATAGGCATCGCTGGTGAGGCCAGCATTACTGGTGAGTTACATAGCAACTCTAGGTAAGATTTCCTTCCCTCAAGACTATTAGTGAATCACGCGGCTCCTCAAAACAGTTGACTGTGGTTACATGGCTACCATTAGGCTAGCTTTTTATTGAATTGTTTTATTCAGACACAGGATGAGCGTGTCTCTGGCTTGACCAGCATTTATTGCCCATCCCTAATTGCCCAGAGGGCAGTTGAGAGTCCACCACATTGCTGTGGGTCTGCAGTCACATCTAGACCAGGCGAGGTGGGGAAGGTAGTTTCCTTCCCTAAAGGGTGAGTGAACGAATTGGGTTTGTCCGATAATCGGCAATTTTTATTGAATTAAAGTTGCACCTTATGCGATGGTGCCCTTCCGAACTAAAAACATGAGCCTGGATTACTAGTTCAGTGTCTTGATCACTACAGCAATACCTCACCATACTACTCCAAAGGCTTTGGGATTATGGGCTCAAATTGCACTGCTGCCACTCGTGAAATTTAAATTCAATTTATAAACCTAACCTAAAGCTAACCCAAAGTGACAATGATAACCATCACTGGTTGTTGTAAAAATGCATCTGGGTTTCTTTAGGGAAGGAAATCTATCAGCTGAACCTGGTCTGGCCTATATTCCAGATTCAGAGAAATATGATTGAGTCTGAACTGCCCTCTGGAATAGCCTAGCAATTCACTCACAGTTCAAGGGAGCTTAGGGATGGGTAACAAGTCATGAAAGAATAAAATGTGTGCATGGAGCTGGAAGATAGAGCTGAAGTTTTAAATGAATGCTTCCATAGATCCTTAAAAGCAACAGGACAGGTAGATAAGGTGGTTAAGAAGGCACAGGGGATGCTTAAATTTATTAGTCACGGTATTGAATTCAAGAGCAAGGAGGTTACAATGGAGCTGTAGGTAACTTTAGTTGACCACAGTTGAAGTCCTATGCGGTTCTGGGCAACACACTATAAGAAGGGCTGATTGCATTAAATAGGATGCAGAAGAGTTTTGCCAGGATGTTGCCTGGGCTGAAGTCGTTCAGCTGTGAAGACACATTAGATAGGTTAGGTGCAGAGCTGGATGAACACAGCAGGCCAAGCAGCTGCTTGGCCTGCTGTGTTCATCCAGCTCTGTACCTTGTTACCTCAGATTTTCCAGCATCTGCAGTTTCTGCTATCTCTTAGATAGGTTAGGGTTGTTTTCCTTGGAGTACAGAAGGCTGTGGGGAGATCTGATTGAGATATATAGAGTTCTGAGAGTCATAGACATGGCAGATTGGGACAAACCTTTCCCCTTAAAAAAAAACAGCAGCACAGTTTAAGATAAGGAGCAGGAGGTTTAACGGGAATTTGAGGAAAAAAATCTTTCAGTCAGTCAGCTGTGGGTATGTGGGGCCCTCTGCCTGAAAGGGTGAGAGAGGTAGGAACCCTCAAGAAATGTAAGGGCCAATTGGATGAGCAATTCAAATACCATACCACTCAAAGCTGCAAGCCAAGTGCTGGAAAATGGGATTAGAATAGATGTTTGATGACTGGCATGGACACGATGGGCCGAAGGGCCTTTATCCATGTTGTAAAAAATAGACCCTGAAATCAGAAAATACATGAAGTGTGCGAGTGCCAATGTAATGTTGTCATGTGAACTGTTAGTATAATTTTAACACTATTCTGTCACTGGGAAATTTGTCTAAATGTTCATCATCAAGGAAAAAACCTACTGCAGTAACAGTGGCACTCACAATTTGGGCAAAGTAGGTATAATTGTGGAAATTCAAGACAAAAAAGCAAATATGCCTCAAGGGGCATTACCAGTGATAGTGAGGGAGAGAAACTCTAAGTACTGTTGGAACTGCTCAGCTGCAAGTGTGACAGTCTGGGCAAATAACAAGTGTGCAAAGTACATTATAAATCTCAAAGCAGTTTTGGTCACAGAAAAAAAAAAGATAAAACGGTATCGGAGAGGTGCAAAAATGATTTACAAGGATCAGACGAACTGAGGATTTAGATCTGCCAGAAACATTAAGCTGGCTGAAGTTGTTCTCTCAGGGAAAATAGAAGGTCGAAGGGCAACCAAATAAAGATTGTAAAATTCATTAAAGGCTCTGCCAGGATAAACATTATATTTCCACGTGTGGGAAGAATCCAAATCTAGGGGTTATAAATTTTCAAGAGAAATGATTAGAATGTAGAACTTTCTGCCACATTGGATGCTTGAGACGATAAATTCTTTTAAGTGGTGGTTAGATAAAAGACGAAGTAGGTTGGAAGAGATGGGTGCAGAGAACAAACACTGCAACACTGGGTCAAACTGTAAATTCAATGAAACATCATTCAGACTATTTATTACATTAACACTGCAACAATTTTTAGAAAGCACATGAACAGCTGGATGTTGAATCACAGAGACCAGAAATGCTGCAGACTTGCTTCTGGGTGATAGCCTATCCTAGCTGAGTAGTCATTTTTAATATATATTCATTCACAGGATGAGGACATTACTGGCTTGGCCACCATTTATTGCCTGTTCTTAATAGTCCAGGCTGCCTGGTCTGCTGTGTTCCTCCAGGTGCACACTGTGTTATTTCTGACTCCAGCATCTGCAGTTTTTGCTATTTCTAGATAAGGATGGCAGTTTTCTTCTCTAAAGGACATTAATAAACCAGATGTGTTTTTCTGAAAGTCAACACAGGATTCATGGTCATCATTAGGCCCTTAATTCCAGATACCGAATTCAAATTCCACCATCTGCCATGGCAAGTTTTGAACCCAGGACCCCAGAACATTACCTGGGTCTCTGCATTAACAGCCCAGTGCTAATACCACTAGGCCTTTGCCCCCCCAGTTAAGGGTTTTGCAGTTGACCCCAGTGCCTTGCATCAGGAGGCCAAAAGAGCTGACAATTTGCATAAATGTTACCTCAGGTCCTATTTTTCAGGACTGGAGAACCATTTTTTATCGTACTAGAAATGATTTTGAGATTAAAATGCAATTCAGATATCAGCCTTGATCCGGCACATTGCACCTTATACTCAAAGCCTCTTGGTTGTGGGCACAAGGCCCACTCCAACCATTATAATATCTCAGGCCTTTGGTAAAGGGTCTCCTTGCTGAGTTTTTAAAATTCATTCATAGTCTAGGACAGCATTTATTGCCCATCCCTAATTGCCCAGAGGGCAGTTAAGAGTCAACCACATTGCTGTGGGTCTGGGGTCACATGTAGGCCAGACCAACTAAGGATGGCAGTTTCTTTCCCTAAAGGGCATTAGTGAACCAAGTGGGTTTTTCCAACAATCAAAATGGTTTCATGGTCACCATGAGACTCTTAATTCAACATTTCTTTCAAATTCAAATTCCACCATCTGCCACTGTGGGATTTGAACTTGGGTCCCCAAATCATTACTTGGGTCTTGAGATTAACAGTCCAGCAATACAACCACTAGACCACTGCCTCCCCCTTGCTGTGCTAGGGTTAGTTTGATTCTAGGCACAGAGGGTGTGGAGCATTATTTTGCTTCGTTTTCTCCCATTGACAGGTGTCCCACTTTGGCAGGATAAACTTGGTTAAGGAAGGATTTTGGATAATGTCACATCAAGGGAGGAGTGGGAAGGGGTAAGGGTGGTTGGGTGTGGAAGGGTAAATGAAAGCCCCTTAAAATTGGTTCAAAACATTAACTTATATCAATAGAAATACCTGTGGTTGATGAGCTAAAAAACGCTGAGAGCTGGCTAAACAACTCTGACTCTCCTGTCTCTAAAATATCGAGTTTCTCTTGAAGCACGATCATGAAACATGGATAAGATTCAAGTGAACAATATGTTAGAAGTCAGATTCTGCAGTAAGTCATTACAACATTCTATTCACATCAAACTCCCCCTGTAGCTCAAGCTCTGTTTCCAATCAGCTGATGTGTTTCTTCTCTGGAAACAGAACACAAGTTAAAGAGGCAATGCCAGAACACAATTTGTTGTTAATTAAAGGACTCAGCCACTATAAATAAAATATAAATATATATAGCTTGTATTTTAAATAGACTATCACTGAGCATGAATCATTTATGAAAAGATACCCTGGTTTGAAATGATATTCCAGAAATTGTCCAATGTTTGTGTGTTTTGCAAACATGGAACTGAAATATTTGTGAATTATTGAATCCAGTGCATTTACCAAAATCCACCCACCAGTGAGCACTAGTGACCATTAGACATAGGAGCAGAGTAGGACATTCAGCCCATCAAGTGTGCTCTGCCATTCAATGAGATCATGGCTGATCTGATAATCCTCAAATCCATTTTCCTGCTTTTTTCCCCCAATCCTCAATTCCCTTAATGACTAAACAGCTGTCTCTCTCAGCATTGAGTATCCTCAATGAACCAGCCTCTACAGCCCTCTGCTATAGAGAATTCCACAGATTTACCACTTTACATGAGGAAAAAATTCCTCCTTAGTTCTCTCATAAATGAGATTATACCCTCTTGTCGTTGACTATCCCACAAGGGGAAACAACCTTTCCGCATCTACTCCATCAAAACCCTTAAGATCTCATATGTTTTAATAAAGTGACCTCTCATTCCTCTGAACTCCAGTGATTACAGACCCAGTTCAACCTATGCGCATAAGAAAATCCCTCAATACCTGGGATCAGCCTAATGCACCTTCTCTGGATTGCCTCCAATACTAATGTATCTTCCCTTTGATAAGGGACCATAACTGTTCACAGTATTCCAGAAGTGGTCTGACTAGTGCCTTTCAGAGGTTTATCAAGAAAAATATCTCAAAAAACAAAGACCAGTACAGCATAGGAATAGGCCATTCAGTGTGCTAGACTGCGCCGACATATGGTGCCTTACTAAACTAAAAACATTTTGCCTCTCCATGGTCTGTATTGTCGTATTCCCTGCGAATTCATATATCTGTCAAGGTGCACCTTAAATGTTCCTATTGTGTCTGCCTCCACCACCTCTTCAGACAGTGCATTTCAGGCACTTACCACCCTCTGTGTAAAAAAAACTTACCTTTCATATCTCCTTTAAACTTACCCCTTTTACCTGTATTGCCAAGTAATTTACTTTTCTACCCTGGAAAAGACTGTAACAACCTATTCCATCCACTCCTCTCGTAATTTTGTAAAGATCCATCAGGATTTTTATGCTTCATTCCTGTTGGAATAAAGGCCAACATTCCACTCGTCTTCCCTATTACCTGCTGGACATGGAACTGATTTTATACACAGTGGTCCCCCAAATTCCTCTGTGCTGCAGCTTTTTACAGTCTTTCTCCATTTAAATAATCTTCGGCTCCTCTATTCTTTCTGCCAGAGGGCTGAATCTCACACTTCCCTCATTGTATTGCATCTGCCAAGATTTTTCCCATTTGTTTGACCTGTTTACATCCCTCTATAAAACACTTTGTGTCATCCTCTTTACTTCCCTGCCCGCCTACTTTTGAATCATTTGCAAATATGACAACAGTATTTCCCCAGTCTCATTCTCTGCAGGGGTTTATGATCACTCTGGCCTCTCTCTTCCTTCTTATAAATACTTAAACAGGCTGACACTGTCAAAGTGAGTGGGGGCTCAAGGAGACCACCCTACTGAAAATGCCTGGTAATAGTATGCCGAGATTTGGGAAAACGCTCACCCCCATTTGCAAAGGGACAAATCAATGACCCCATTTGTTCCTCCCAGATCCTTGAAGGCTTTTCACCTTTGGCTGTCCCTCATTATGTCAACTCAGGCTTGTCTGCTTGAGTTGGATCTTCATGTGAAACAACAGAATCTTGACCCGCATAGCTTTGGAGGCATGGAACAGAATGTCCCGTAAGGAAGGGGGAGCCAAAGAGTGGCATCTGATTTCTTTTCTTCCCTTCTCTGCTGATGCCCTGCCTCATCGTTAATATGTTGTGACTCAAAACATGAAACAACTTGATGCATAAATTGTCACCACTTTGACCCATTGGTAGCAAGCTCCTCCCAGCCATTAACATTGATGCTGTAGCATTTCAAGGATAGCTTCAGGGTGTCACTAAAGTGTTTTCTTTATCCCACCCTGGAACACTGGCCATTTGGCTGAGGAGGATAAAGACCTATTGGGGTAAACTCCTTTTGGCCATCCAGACAGAATGTCCTGTCCAAAAAAACTGATTTACAGGGATTTTGCCTGAATGCTTGTGTCACTGGCTTCAAGGAAGAGCCCAGAGATAGTCCTCCCATTGAATATGAGGAGAAACAGTGCTGATGGAATTTCTATAGTGCTCTTATATGTCAACAGTGCACAGTGCACTGCAGTAAATGTGTGAATGACCACTCTAAACACTTGCAAATTTGTTGACTCATGGAGGCCTTTGCTGTAAAACACTACAGGGTTCAGACCCTAGTAATCTTGGCTCTTCATAACGTTTCCTTGCCCTGCAGGATCTCTGTACATCTCCAAACTAGCCACTCATATAACACACCCACACACCTACCACTTCCACCACTGATTTCCTTTGTTCTGTCAATGTTGAACATGTCTTCAGATGCCTAAACTTCTCCTCTACTCTGTCTCTTTCTCCTCTTCAAGTTGTTGTTTTAAAATCTACTTTTTGAACATCTATCCAATTATTCCTTGTGTGGTCCAGAGTTTCACTTTATATGAGAGTGCTCCTGCGAAACATCTTGGGCTGTTTTACCAAATTAAAGGCACTCTATCAAATTCAGATGAACAGTCACTTTTCTCTGTTCTCTTTTCAGTATTTGCTTTCAGAGACAATGCAGTTCCTTACCAAATTGCCTATGGCTGTGACTAAGCAGCCAGCTGGAATCAGTCTGTGTGAGAACTGACGTTACTGGAAATTTGTCGGGATCCAGAATTGCAACAGGAGAGTCCACAATGTCCGAAATGATTTCACTGGAACTGTTCCATGGAAATACAAAGTTAATATAAACAGACTCAAACAAACCCGAAATTAAAAGTGCAAATACTCTGTTGTTTGCAATTCACAAATTTATACCTTTCTATTACTATTACTTTTAACAGGTATCTGTTTGGAGAGATCCATGAAATGTAGATGAGAGTAGTGAGATTTGGAAATCTGTGTCTGAAAAGATGGCAGAGACTTTTCTAATATTTAAAAAGTATCTGGATTGGTACTTGAAGTGCACTAAACCTACAATACTACAGAGCTAGAAAACAGGATTAAGCTTTAAGTGGTACCAATGACTAATATAAGTAAAGAGAAACAGTCAGGAAAAGTTTCACTCATGTTAGGATGGTTTTAATCATCAATTTAAATTTCATGTAAATGACAGAGTTCAAAGTTTAGTCAGAAAATTGAGATGTTAATTTTCATGCGACATGTAGTTAGTTTAAGGGTGAAAATGTAAGCCACTTGTTGGCTGTTTTAGACGCAATGGCCTGAATGGCCTTCTTGCATGTTGTAATATTCCATTTTCTAATCAACCTGCTCTAAGTTGATTAGTCCCTAAAGGCCTGGCATTTCCATGCTAATCCGCTCCTTTTAGACTATCATTAAAACCTGTCTGTTTCATTGAGTCACATAGTACAGAAACCAACCCTTCGGTTCAATCAGCCCACGCTGGCCATGTTCTCAAACTAAACTAGTCCTACTTGCCTGCGTTTGACCCATATTCCTCCAAACATTTCCTACTTACATACTTATCTAAACATCTTTTAAATGTTGTATCTGTATCTGCATCTTCCACTTTCTCTAGCAGTTCACTCCATATACGAACCACCCTCTGTATGAAAAGGCTGCTCTTTGTGTCCTTTTAATTTTTTCTCCTTTCACCTTAAAAAAAATCTCTAGATTTGAACTCCCCCACCCTAGAGAAAAGACCCTTGTAATTCACCTTACCTATGCCCCTCATGATGTTACAAACCTCTGTAAGGTTCCCATCAACCTCCTATGCTCTTGCGAAAGAAGTCCCAGTCTATCTAGCCTATATCTTCCACTCAAATCCTCCATTCCCATAAACATCCTGGTAAATCTTTTCTGAATCCTCTCTAGCTTAACATACAACAGGGCGATCATAACTGCACACAGTGCTCCACCAATTGCCTCAGCAATGTCCTGTACATTTTCAACATGATGTCCCAAGTCCCACACTCAAAGGTCTGAGCAATAAAGGTAAACGTGCTAAACATCTTCTTAACCATCATGTGGATTTTTACAGCAACACTTTAGATTATGTTTAATTTATTTCAATGAGGACAACCTGGTCATTCGAACATCAGTAGCTTACTTGTATGCAAACTTATTCCTACTCTTATTGTTTAGAATAAATATGATTTTGACCTGTGTGATGCATGGTGCACAAAGTGTATATATTTTAATGTAATTTATTTTTGAGTTTGGGTTTTTGAATTTGAACTAGTGGCTTATGGATTTTTCACCAAGTAAACAGTAAACAGTGTTGGGCATTAAGTTTTCAGATGAAGTATTCTAGATTTTTTGGGATTCTTATTGGAAGCATCATAGCTGGGGAAACAGTGTTTTAGTTTAAATTTAGGGCAGTCCTACAGGGTTGTTAGCTGAAGATGTATATGGTCGGCGTGGACTGGTTGGACCAAAGGGTCTTTTTCCATGCTGTATGACCCTATGTAAAGTAGATGTTTCTGAGAAAGGGAGAAGTTAATTTAGAATTGTTAATAATAGTTGACTTCAGTGCAAGGAGTTTCATTCAAAAGTTCCAAAACCAGAAAGATTTGGTTAAAACACTGAAGGTGTTAAGTTAAATTGAAATAGCCTCATCTCAGTTGTATGATTAATGAAGGAGGACACTACCAGATTCTGGAGATCAGATATTGAACCCACAGGTAAGCCAGACCTTGTGTGGGATAGAGAAAGGAATTCTCTCTGGTATTTGAGTACTGTAATGGAATGCTGTTGAGATGAATAGGATTTTTGTTTATTGTGTGGTTTGTAATTTTTAAACATGCATTAGATGTAATTAACTTGGTTCATTTTATTTTGTATTCATTTCTTTTGCATAATAAACTTCCATTTTATGGTTAAAACCAAATTGGCAGCATTATGTGCTTATTCTTTACTCCTCAGAAATACCAAAAAAGCAAAATATAGTCCATTAGGACAGGTTTCAGTCTGAGATATGTACTGACCAATAACATCAGCTGCAATCATAACACCTGCGATAAAGAAAACAAAGCTCTTGCATTCAGGTAGCACCATTATACAATTCAAGATCTTGCATGATCTATAACAATATATGTATTGTTGAAACCCAGTGGCAATTGCTGCAGTTTCATGAAGCTTGTTGTTACCACCACTAGAATCTCCATGGCTTGGTGTTTAATCTTATCCAATTACTTTTCCAGATAAAAAGTGTTATATAAGTGAAATAACAAGGTGTGGAGCTGGATGAACACAGTAGGCCATGCAGCATCCCAGGAGCAGGAAGGCTGATGTTTCGGGCCCAGACCCTTCTTGTTATCATGGATGTTGCTGTTGCTTGCACATTCTCCAAACCATTCTACAGAGCTGATTTTTCCTGGCACAGACACTAACAAGCCTCAAGTATGTTCAGTTTTTCAATTGCTTGTTTGTGTTGTTGTATTTAATTATGAATGCAATGCTAACTTATAAAGTTGAAAGAAAAAATAATGCTGGAAATCTGATATTAACACTGGGAATGCCTCATGTGAATCAATGGCCTTGAGGTATTATTGCTGGACTATTAATCCAGAAACCCAAGTAATACCCTGGAAAAGAAACTGGAAAAACTACAGATTCTGGATACCAGAAACAGTTCTGAAGAAGGATCTCTGAACTCAAAACATTAACTCTGATTTCTTTGCACAGAAGCTGCAAGCCCTGTTGAGTTTCTCCAGCAATTTCTGTTTTTGTTTCTAATATCCTGGGGACCTACATTTGAATCCTGCTATAAATTCAATTCATAAAGTCTGGATTTGAGAGTCTAATGATGGCCATGAAATTATCGTTGATTGTCAGAAAAACACATGTGGTTCACTAATGTGTTTTAGGGAAGGAAATCTGCCATCCTTTCCTGGTCTGGCCTACATGTGACTCTAGATCTAGTGCTTGTGGTTGATGCTTAACTGCCATTTGGGCAATTAGGAATGGGCAATAAATGCTGGTCTCACCAGTGATGTCCTAATCCTGAGACTGAATGATTAAAGAAGGACAAAGGCTGTTCAGTCAGCATTTTGAACTGGTTAAATAAGTTAATGCTTCTAAAGGTGATTAATTAAAAAAAACTTCCCCTGACCATTTCAGATTCTGCAGTGAATTCCAATGAATATTTAAAATGTGAGTTTTTTATGCTGGTTACTTGTGAATTCTTACCCATCATAAAATGTTGTGTCAGTTCTCAATTCTGTTTGTGTCAAGCTTTCTGCTATACTTGAGGGACTTGAAGGAACTGTAGAAGAGAGAGAAGAAAGTAGTAATGATGGCTAATATTTAGAAAAAGAAATAGTCAGAAGATCATTGGATTGCTAAGTATTACATATATCATTATAATCATCAACTTAAACTTCATGAGAATGACAGAGAGAAACAAACTCAAAGTTTAAACAGGAAATTAAGGACTTAGTTTTTAAGCAACATTTAACATTATGAATAAGGGGTGAATACTAAAATATGGGAGGCACAGTGGCGAGCACAGCTGTCTCACAGCACCGGGGATCTGGGTTTGGTATCAGCCTTGGGCAACTGTCTATGCTGATATTGCCCATTCTCCCTATGTCTGTGTAGGTTTCCTCCGGGTGGACTGGTTTCCTTCCATAATCCAAAGATGTGCAGGTTAGGTGGATTGGCCAAAGGAAGTGTAGGGTTACAGGAACAGGATCGGGAAATGGGTCAGTATGAGATGCTGATTGGAGGGTTGGTATGAACTTGACGGGCCTAATGGTCTGTTCTCACGCTATAAGGATTATAAAAAACAAATTAGCCTGCAGGTCAATCAAAGTTGATTGAGCCACAAAAACAAAGTTGCTGGAAAAGCTCAGCAGGTCTGACAGCATCTGTGAAGGAGAAAACAGAATTAACGTTTCGGGTCTGGTGACCTTTCTTCAAAACTGATCAGTTGATTGAGTACCTTATCCACCATCATCTATATGCATTCCTGCATTTTCATAGTATTCCTACACTGTGAAAGTAGGCTATTCAGCCTATTGATTCCACATCAACCCTCTGAAGAGCATGCCATCCACACCCAGCACCCCGACCCTATCCCTGCATTTCTCACGGCTAATCCACCCAGCCTGCACATCTTTGGACTGTGGGGGGTAACCAGAGCACCCAGAAGAAACCCACACAGACACAGGGAGAATGTGCAAACTCCACAGAGACAGTCACCCGAGGGTGGAATCGAATACAGGTTCCTGGTGCTGGGAGCCACTGTACCACCCATGTTAAGTTATCATTATACATTCAGTAGAATGAACATTATCCAGCATACAGCAGAACCTTATGCCTCTAGTAGAGAAACAATGCCTGTTAACCCTTTGTAGTTCATGGAAATAGCAGGAATTGAATCAAAGCTCGTCTTTACAGACTGCAACCTCGAGAAACCTACAGAAATTAATGAAAAATTAATAAAAAATAACTTCTCCTCACCATTTCAGACTCTGTAGTGAATTCCTCTCTGCCTTTGACTCTATACTGAAGGCAATGAAGGAAAAATACTGTAAGCAGGGGGTTTGGAGGCCGAGGCAAAAGGTCTGGGAACTACAGCAGCTGGTGGAATTTAAATTCAATTAATAAAGTCTGGAATTGAAAATTAGTCTCAGTAATGGTTACCGTGAAATTACCATCGATTGTTGTAAAAACCTGTCTGCTTCACATATATTCTTGAGGGAAAAGAATCTGCCATCCCTACCCGGACTCACCTATGCATGACACCAAATCCACAGCAATGGGGTTGACTCTTAACTAGCCTCTGTTAATGATCTGACTGGTGACTCAGTTCAGGGCTAACTAGGGATGGACACCAAATGCTTGTCTTGCCAGTCACGCCCACATCCCATGAAAGAATTAAAAAAAACTTACAATCAATTCAGACAGACAACATTAGTATTGTAAATAGCAACAGCAATCACCTGATGGGGATATCAGAGATTTTGGATAAGGTGCATTCTACTGTACGCTGTAATATTCAACATTGTGCAAACCTCTTATATTTTATTTTATATTAAGGCTGGTCTCTCACCATGGTTTACATTTTGATCACTTGTTTTATTTGTATCGTTATCACAATTAAGTAACCAGTGCCATGATGGCCTCTCAATCTCTCTTTCTCCCTCTATGTTTCTCTCTCCATCAATACTATTGACCAGGCTTCCAGTAATCAAATGATAAAATCATTTTTTTCTAACCTACAGTCAGACAGTTCAATAGGTCAGCCAAAACATCCTGCAGTTCTGATAAACCAAAAATCTCTAGAAGGATAGAAAGCAAGATGCTAATCTTCAATCCAGATTGAAGCTGCAAACTCTGATGTTCTGTCATTAAAATGACCCCAGGTTGCCTGCAGTTTTGACACACTACCACGTTCCCTGGCTAACTCCTCTGTCTTGGGCCTGCTGCATTGCTCCAGTGAGACTCAGCACAAACTGGGAGAACAGTATCTCATCTTCTTCTGCTTGGGGGCCCTGCAACCTTCCAGACTCAATATCAAGTTCAATAATTCTAGAATCTGAACACGTACTTCCAAGTCCTTTACCCATCCCCACACCCTAGGTCCTAGCATTACATGGGCTGTTTTCATACAGTCACAGAGATATACTGCACAGAAATAGACTCTTCGGCCCAACTTGTCCATGCCGATCAGATATCCTAAATTAATCTGGTCTCATTTGCCAGCATTTGGCACATATTCCTCTAAACCCTTCCTATTCATGTACCCATCCAGACGCCTTTTAAATGTTATATGCGTAGCAGTTTCCACCACTTCATCTGGTAGCTGATTCAATGAATGCACCACCCTCTGGGTCAAAAGGTTGTCCCTTAGGTCCCTTTTATATCCTTCCCCACTCACCTTAAAACTATACCTGCTAGTTTTGTACTCCCCCACCCCGGGGAAAAGACCTTGCCTATTTACCCAATCCATGCCCCTCATGATTTTATGAACCTCTAAAAGGTCACCCCTCAGCTTCTGATGCTCCAAGGAAAATAGATCCAACCTATTCAGCCTCTCCCTGTAGCTCAAACTCTCCAACACTGGCAACATTCTTGTATATCTTTTCTGTGAAACTTTCAAGTTTCACAACATCATTCCCATAGCAGGGAGAACAGAACTGCACACAATACTCCAAAAGTAGCCTAATCAATGTCGTATACTGCTGTAACATGACCCTCCCAACTCCTCTATTCAATGCAGTGACCAATAAAAACAAACAGACCAAACAGCTTCTTCTCTATCTTATCTACCTGCAAATCCACTTTCAAAGAACATTGAACCTGTACTCCAAGGTTTCTTTGTTCAGCAAAACTCCCCAGGACCTTACCATTAAGTGTGTAAGTCCTGCCCTGATTTGCCTTTCCAAAATGTAGCACCTCACATTGGTCTAAATTAAACTCTATCTGCCACTCCTCAGCCCATTGGTCTAATTTCCCGTTGTACTCTGAGGTAACCTTCTTTGCTCTCCACTACACCTCCAATTTTGGTAACAGCTGCAAACTTACTAACAATACCCCTCCTACGTTCACATCCAAATCATTTATATAAATGATGAAAAGCAGTGGATCAAGCACTGATCGTTGTGACAGACCACTGGTCACAGGTCTCCAGTCTAAAAACCAAACTCCATCACCACCATCTGTCTTCTAGCTTCGAGCTAGTTCTGTATCCAAATGGCTAGCTCTCCCTGTATTCCATGTGATCTATCCTTGCTAACCAGTCTACTATGAGGAACCTTGTCAAATGCCTTACTAAGGTCCATATAGGTCATGTCGACTGCTCAGCACTTATAAATCCTCTTCGTTACTTCTTCAAAAAACTCCATCAAGTTATTGAGACACCATTTCCCAAGCACAAAGCCATGATGACTATCCCTAAGCAGTCTTGCCTTCCCAAAATTATGTAACTCCTGTCCCTCAAGATACCCTCCAACAATTGCCCACCACCAATGTCAGACTCTGCAGTCTAAAGTTCCATGACTTTTCCTCACCACCTTTCTTAAATAGTGGCACAACATTAGCCAACCTCCAGTCTTCTGGCACCTCATCTGTGTCTTTCGATGATACAAATATCTTAGTAAGGGGCCCAGCAATCACTTCCCTAGCTTCTGACAGAGTTTGAGGATATACCCAATCAGGGCCCGGGGATTTATCCACCTTTATGTGTTTTAAGGCATCCAGCAACACCTACTCTGTAATATGGACATTTTTTGATATGTTGCTATGTATTTCCCCACACTTTATAACTTGCAAATCCTTCTCCACATTAAACACTGATACAAAATACTTGAGAGAGATAATGGGAACTGCAGATGCTGGAGAATCCAAGATAACAAAGTGTAAAGCTGGATGAACACAGCAGGCCAAGCAGCATCTCAGGAGCACAAAAGCTGACATTTCGGGCCGAGACCTTTCATCAGAGAGGGGGATGGGGTGAGGGTTCTGGAATAAATAGGGAGAGAGGGAGAGGCGGATCGAAGATGGAGAGCAAAGAAGATAGGTGGAGAGGAGAGTATAGGTGGGGAGGTAGGGAGGGGATAGGTCAGTCCAGGGAAGACGGACAGGTCAAGGAGGTTAGTAGGGAAGGAAATGGAGGTGCGGCTTGAGGTGGGAGGAAGGGATGGGTGAGAGGCAGAACAGGTTAGGGAGGCAGAAACAGGCTGGGCTGGTTGTGTGATGCAGTGGGTGGAGGGGACGAACTGGGCTGGTTTTGGGATGCGGTGGGGGAAGGGGAGATTTTGAAGCTGGTGAAGTCCACATTGATACCATTGGGTTGCAGGGTTCCCAAGTGGAATATGAATTGCTGTTCCTGCAACCTTCGGGTGGCATCATTGTGGCACTGCAGGAGGCCCATGATGGACATGTCATCAAAAGAATGGGAGGGGGAGCTGAAATGGTTCGCGACTGGGAGGTGCAGTTGTTTATTGCGAACCGAGCGGAGGTGTTCTGCAAAGCGTTCCCCAAGCCTCCGCTTGGTTTCCCCAATGTAGAAGAAGCCACACTGGGTACAATGGATGCAGTATACCACATTGGCAGATGTGCAGGTGAACCTCTGCTTAATATGGAATGTCATCTTGGGGCCTGGGATAGGGGTGAGGGAGGAGGTGTGGGGGCAAGTGTAGCACTTCCTGCAGTTGCAGGGGAAAGTGCCGGGTGTGGTGGGGTTGGAGGGCAGTGTGGAGCGAACAAGGGAGTCACGGAGAGAGTGGTCTCTCTGGAAAGCAGACAAGGGTGGGGATGGAAAAATGTTTTGGGTGGTGGGGTCGGATTGTAGATGGCGGAAGTGTCGGAGGATGATGCGTTGTATCCGGAGGTTGGTGGGGTGGTGTGTGAGAACGAGGGGGATCTTCTTTGGGCGGTTGTGGCGGGGGCGGGGTGTGAGGGATGTGTTGTGGGAAATGCGGGAGACATGGTCAAGGGCGTTCTCGACCACTGTGGGGGGAAAGTTGCGGTCCTTGAAGAACTTGGACATCTGGGATGTGTGGGAGTGGAATGCCTCATCCTGGGAGCAGATGCTGCGGAGGCGGAGGAATTGGGAATAGGGGATGGAATTTTCCCAAAACCAGCCCAGTTACCCCCACTGCATCCCACAACTAGCCCAGCTCATCCCCTCCCCCCACTGCATCCCGAAACCAGTCCAGCCTGTCTCTGCCTCCTTAACCTGTTCTTCCTCTCACCCATCCCTTCCTCCTACCCCAAGCCGCACTTCTATTTCCTACCTACTAACCTCATCCCACCTCCTTGACCTGTCCGTCTTCCCTGGACTGACCTGTCCCCTCCCTACCTCCCCACCTATACTCTCCTCTCCACCTATCTGCTTTTCTCTCCATCTTCGGTTCGCCTCCCGCTCTCTCCCCATTTATTCCAGAACCCTCACCCCATCCCCCTCTCTGATGAAGGGTCTAGGCCCGAAACGTCAGCTTTTGTAGTCCTGAGATGCTGCTTGGCCTGCTGTGGTCATCCAGCTTCACACTTTGTTATCTTGGATACAAAATACTTGTTTGGTATCTCCATCTCCTGTGGTTCCACATATTTGTGGACTTCATGATCTTTCTCTCTCCAAAGTTACACTTTTGTCCTTAATGTATTTGTAGAATCCCTTTGGGTTCTCCTTAACCCTATTTGCCAAAGCTTTTTCCTGTCCCTATTTTGCCTTCCTGATTTCCCTCTTAAGTACACTCCTTCAGTACAGCCATCCCATTTTCAACTTCATTTTATCCCCATTAACAGCTTTTCTCCTTCTGTCCCTCAAAATCATCCATCCATTTTTTGACTTGTCTCTCCAGGTTCTGTGTTTAGCTGTCTATCTGTTCCTATCAACAGCATAGAAACCATGTTTTCCTAGTAACAATCAGTTCTGAAGAAGGGTCACTGGAACCAAAACAGTAACTTTGCTTTCTCTCTGCAAAAGAAAATAGATTCATTTTTCCCCAGATTATGCTCACAGCAGTGTTCATAATGTTAATGTGTCATTCCAAAAGACTCCAGGCCAATACTGAACGGTTGGCAACCCAAATGTACAGGCATCAGACTGAATCCAAGCTCCAACTAACAATCACATCAGTGTTAATTAAAAGTGTCTTGAGAGGCACAATGATCTGAGGGAAGAGTACTACGAACTGAGCCAAGCTTCTCCACATAGCTAGATAAAGTAAGATGAGAGGAAGATGTTCTGAGGAAGGGTCACTGGACCCTAAATGCTGACTTTGTTGTTTTTCTTCACAGATGCTGCCAGATCTGCTGAGCTTTACCAGCAGCTTCTGCTTTTGGCTCCTTGTTTAAGATGACAGGAGGCAGGTTAAGAGTATTAGCCACACTGAGCTGTGAGGCTGATCTCTCTGTTTGGGTATCCCTAGCTAGGCCAACATTGATTGCCCATTTTTACAACAGAGTGGCTTGCTCAGCCAATTCAGACAGCAGTCAAGCACTGCTGTGGGTCTGGAGTCACATGTATATTAGACGAGGCATGGATGGCAGATTTCCTACCCTGAAGAACACTATTGAAAACCAGACCAGTCTTTATGACAAACGGTCATATTTCATGGCACTTTTGCTGAGACTAAATATCTTCAAGGTTTTATTGATTGAATTTCCACAAACGTGCTATTGAGTTGCCCAGAACCTCTGGACTGCCAGTCTGGGGGCCTCACCACTCAACCTTTTCTGTCAGATACCCCAGAAGGGCAGTGCAGGCTCGGAGGGACTGAATGGCCAGCCTCTTGTTGGTCCTGTCTGGCCGGGCAAAGGGTGGGGGAAGCTCGTTGGCTAAATACAGTCGCAGTGGTTACCTGATTTGTCCGCATCCTGGGCAAAATTCTCCAGCTCCTGGCTGTCGCTGTCATCCGTCTTGCTCTTGCTGAACTCGCTCATCGTAGCTCTCTTTCTCTCCGGGGAGGTGGTGATGGTTGTGGGAGGGGGTGGGAGGGTGGTATCCAGCTGAGAGGCTTATTGCGGCGCAGCCCCCTTCGCAAGCCGCACGGGGAAACTTCTATGAAAAATCATTCACAAATCAATGTACAAATCATTCATCCTGCACACATCAAACCCCACCCCCACCAGCTGTCCTTCCCTTTTCTCCCACTTCCGTGTGGTTTTGGATGTTTTTTAACAGACGCCGATCTAGAGCACCGCCAGAGAGGGGTCGCTCCCTCACTGTTGTGGTGTGTTGCCATAGAAACCTGGCGCACGCCCATTGGTCCCCCCCTCACTCGTTACGCTCTCCCAGTGTTGCCGATCCAGTCACGTGAGCAGGAGGGTGGTGCAGCTGCCGTCGGCCCCGCCTCCCGGCTGACCCTTCCGCCCGACGCTGCCGGCTCTCTTCATCGTGGTCACTGCAACGGAGGTGGCGATTCGGCCCATCGTCTCCGTGCGCAAGCAACCTAGCGAGCGTCCGGTTCCCCAGCCTACACCCGCTCTTCCGTGCAATGCTGCAGATGCTTTCCCTCCTTATCCCATTCCCTTTGGAAAAGGCGCAGTTAAATCCCCCGGATCCACCTCATCGTCCGGCAGCATGTTCCGGATCTTAACCACCCACCACATAAATAGGAGCAGTAGATAGTAGGCCATTCAGCCCCTCAATGAGAACATGGCTGATCTATGACCTAACTTCATAATGTCTGCCTTTGGCCCATACCCTTCAATGCCGCAGAAGGGTTTCATTCACCTCATCTTACCTGGAGGGCTTTGAATAAAAACAAAGTTGCTGGAAAAGCTCAGCAGATCTGGCAGCATCTGTGACGAAAAAATCGGAGTTAACATTTTGGGTTCAGTGACCCTCCCTCTGAACTGGATGATATCATCGATGTATCGGACAAAGAGTTGTGGCTGAGGGCCAGAATGCAAGTGGAACAAGGAATGTTCCACTTACCCATGAAGAGACAGGCAGAACTAGGGCCCACGCGGGTACCCTTTCCCACCTCTTTTATCTGAAGAAAATGAGAGGAGTTAAAAGAGAAGTTGTTGAGGGTGAGGATGAGATTGGCCAAGCGTTGGAAGCTGAGATAATGGGAACTGCAGATGCTGGAGAATTCCAGGATAATAAAATGTGAGGCTGGATGAACACAGCAGGCCAAGCAGCATCTCAGGAGCACAAAAGCTGACGTTTCGGGCAGCATCTCAGGAGCACAAAAGCTGACGTTTCGGGCCTAGACCCTCTCTGATGAAGGGTCTAGGCCCGAAACGTCAGCTTTTGTGCTCCTGAGATGCTGCTTGGCCTGCTGTGTTCATCCAGCCTCACATTTTATTATCTAAGCGTTGGAAGCTGTTGGGTGGGGATGGTTCAAGTCTGAGGAAGGCTCACGGGCCCTGAAACATTAACTGTTGTTTTCTTCACAGATGCTGCAAGACCTGCTGAGCTTTACCAACAACTTTGTTTTTGTTCCTGATTTACAGCATCTGCAGTTCTTTCGGTTTTTATGAAGGATTTTGAGTTGCCTGAATCTCATATTTAAAAAATGGGTATGACGGGTAAGTAAGATGATCAGTAAGACAATAACAGATGTTCCCATCGTGGTTCAAGGATGAGAATACGAGAGCAGGGAGGTTATTGCTACAACGGTGGTGGTACAAGATGCTAGTGCGGCCTCATTTGGAATATTGTGTGCAGTTCCGGTCGCCCCATTACAGGAAGGATGTGGAAACATTGGAAAAGGTGCAGAGGAGATTTACCAGGATGTTGCCTGGTTTGGAGTGCAGGCCCTATGAAGAAAGGCTGAGGGATTTGGGTCTGTTCTCATTGGAGAGAAGGAGGCTAAGAGGGGATTTAATAGGGACATACAAGATGATCAGAGGATTAGATAGGGTGGACAGTGAGAGTCTTTCTCTGAGGATGATGACTTCAGCTTGTACAAGGGGGCATAGCTACAAATTGAGGGGTGATAGATTTAAGACAGATGTCAGAGGCAGGTTCTTTACTCAGAGAGTGGTAAGGGCGTGGAACGCCCTGCCTGCCAATGTAGTTAACTCATCCACATTAGGGGCATTTTAACAGTCTTTGGATAAACATATGGATGATGATGGGATAGTGTAGGGGGAGGGCCTTAGATTAGTTCACAGGAGGGCGCAACATCGAGGGCCGAAGGGCCTGTTCTGCGCTGTATTGTTCTATGTTCTATTATGAGGGGACATAGTTTTAAAATGAGTGGAGGTAGATACTGGGGAGACATTAGAGGTAGGTTTTTTACTCAGGTAGAGGTGTGGAATGCATTGTCGGAGAGGATAGTGGAGTTGGCCTCATTAGGGGAATTTAGGCGGCTATTGATAGGCAAATGGATGATAGCATAAGGTGGCGGTGAAGGTTAGATAGACCTTAGGTTTAGAGTAAAAGTTTGGCACAACATCATTGGCCGAACGCCCTGTATTGATCTATGTTCTGTGTTCAAACACTAGTCAAGTCTCAGTTAGTGCTGTGTGGAAGTTCCAGTCACCACATGGAAGGAAGGATATTACATAGAACATTGAACAGTACAGCATAGTACAGGCCCTTTGGCCCATGATGTTGTGCCAAACTTTTACCCAAAACCTAAGGTATATCTACCTCCACCACTACCTTATACTATCATCCATATCCCTATCTAATAGCCACTTAAATGCCCCTAATGAGGCCGACTCCACTACCCTCTCCGGCAATGCATCCCATGCCCCTACCACACTCTGAGTATAGAACCTACCTCTGACATCTCCCTGATATCTACCTCCTTTTACTTTAAAATTTTGTCCCCTCCTAAAAGCTACCTCCACCCTATGAAAAAGTCTGTGGCTGTCTATTCTATCTATACCTCTGATCATTTTGTACACCTCTATCAAGTCACCTCTCAACCTTCGTCGTTCTAAAGAAAAACGCCCTAGCTCTCTCAACCTTTCCTCGTAAGACCTTCCCTCCATTCGAGGCAATATCCTGGTAAATCTCCTCTGCACCTTTTCCAATGCTTCCACATCTTTCCTGTAATGAGGCAATCAGCTGGACACAATACTCCAGATGTGGCCGAACCAGGCTTTCGTATAGCTGGGGCATAACTTCACGGCTCTTGAACTCAATCCCTCTATTAATGAAAGCTAACACACCATGTGCCTTCTTAACTCTGAATGGCAGCTTTCAGGGAATTGTGAACATGAACCCCAAGATCCCTCTGCTCCTCCACACTGCCAAGAATCATCATGTCTGGAGCTCAGAAACAGACCATTCAGCCCAAAAAGTCTATTTTGAGGACTTTGCTCCACACGAACCTCCTCTCGCCTATTTTCCTATTACTCTTTGCAGAGCAGATTCAGTCAGGCAGAATGACTAAAAATGGAAATCATGCCTACCCTCTGCCTAGAGCTGTAATGTGGCAAGACCCACGAGAAGACTCCCAGGTATCTAAAACTAAGATAGAAATTGGTGGAAAAACTCATCAACAGATCTGGCAGTATCCGTTTTGGATCCAATGACCCTTCTTCAGAAGTAGATGCACTGCCTCATCTACTTCCTGTCATCGTTCATCCTTTTCTACTAATGCATAAACCTATTTTCCTGCCACTTGTCTTTTGCATCTCCTTGAAGCTGCCAACTCACACTGAGTTAAATGTGTCATAGTCAGGGCGTGGTAGCACTTGCTCGATCAGAACGTTCAGGACTCAGCTCCAACTGAGGTGGCACGGTGGCTCAGTGGTCAGCACTGCTCCCTCACAGCACCAGGGTTCAACTCCAGCCAAGGGTGATGGTCTGTGTGAGGTTTGCACATTATCCGTGTGTCTGTCTGGGTTTCAGCTGGGTGCTCTGGTTTCCTTCCCCACAGTCGAAAGATGTGTGGGTTAGGTGGATTAGCCGTGGGAATAGAGTAGGGGGGTGAGTCCAGGTGGGATGTTGTTTGGAGAGTTAGTATGGACTCATTGGGCTGAATGGCCTGTTTCCACACTGTAGTGATTCTACAGACTTGATTACAAGACTTCAGCTGACAGTCCAACCATTCTGAGCGAGTGCTGTATTGCAGAGGTGCCAGCATCTTCCATTGACAATGTTATTAAATCCAAGGCCTCCTCATGTAAGCAGAAAAATTCCTGCAATTCTTTTTGAAAGGAAAGTAGGTGAGAACCTACTCACCTAAATTTGCTTATAAACTATCATCAAGGATAAAGAATCTTGTCATTTGCAATTTTTTAAATTCATTCATGGGATGAGGGCATCACTGTCTAGGCAGCATTTATTGCCCATCCCTAATTGCCCAGAGGGCAGTTAGGAGCCAACCACATTGCTGTGGGTCTGGAGTCACATGTAGGCCAGACAAAGGAAAGATGGTAATTTCCTTCCCTAAAGGGCATTAGTGAACCAGATGGGTTTTTCCCAACAATTGGCAATGGATTCGTGGCCATCATTAAATTCTTAATTCCAGATAATTTTTTTTACTGGTTTCAAATTCCGCCATCTGCCGTGGCAAGATTCGAACCCAGAATGTTATCTGGGTCTCTGGATTAACAGTCCAGTGATAATACCACTAGGCCATTGCCTGACCTTAAATTGACTGCATTGAGACAAAAGGTTTTAGGTTAGCAGAGCATCATGAGTTGGCATAGTTTTGGTAGACCAAAGGAGCTGTTCCTGTACCGTACTGATCTTTGTTCAGCTAGTGGCTAATTCAGCTAACTGAAATTGAGAAATATATGAGGTGGTCTTATTGAAACAAACAAGGCCCGGAGGGGATTCAATAGGCAGTTGTGGGAGGCTGTTTTCTCTCTGCAACCAAGATCAGTCTCAGAGCCTCAATAATATATTATCTATGTCAACGAAATAGACAATAAGATTACTGGACTCAAATGTTAACTCTGCTTTCTTCCCACTGTTGCTGCCAGACCTGCTGAATTTCTCCAGCAGTTTTTTAGATCTCCAGCTTTTAAAATTTTATCTCTGAGGATGAACCAGCCTGTTGGCAAACCCAGTTTCATATCTGACCGAAAGGTAGCCTTCTGATTCAGATATATACCTTCAGCAAGATTGTTTATTTGCTCCTTCATTATATCACACTTGCCTTGGCTTATCTGCTGCTGAACCCCTCATCCATATCTTTGTTACCTCCAAATTTGACTGTTCCAAAGTACCCTGGTCTGTATCATTACATTTTGCCCTTATTTAATCTTGATGCCTTTGAAAACTCAACTGCTTGTATTGTAAGTCATAATCGTGCTCTGTTCACTGATGATTTTGTGCTCACTGACCCACATTCACTGCCAGTTAAGTAATATCATTGCTTTAAAATTCTCACTTCGATTCTTATTTCCCTCGCTGGTCTCCCTCACCCCTGTTTACACCTGTTATCTCGTCTAGGTCCTCAACCCTCTGAGATATCTTCACTCCATGAATTCTGGGGCTTTTTTTTTGAGCCAGGCCACATTGAGGAGGAGAATCTCAGAGGTAAAGGGATGGAAGAGCTGTCACTTCACTGACTCCAGCACATTGCAATAGAATTGCCCAGGATATAGGGCAGGTGAGAAAGAAGGCACGAGCATCAATGATTTTGCGCATGTCCTAAAGGGCTGATGGTTGATTTGGTTCAGAGAAACAGCAGTCATTAACCGATTAGCCTGACAGTGGGGAGGGTCTGCACCCAACTGGCAACTTTGGATACTGATCGAGTGTCTCCAATTATGATTGTTCCAACATTGGTGGGCACTCTTTCAGTTGTTCAGGAACTCAGTTCAAGAGTTTGCGCTCCCTCTGACTCTTCGACTCTTTCTTTCCTTCTTTAAGACACTCCCTAAAACCCACCTCTTTGACCTCATATCTTCTGGTCTTTTAGCTCACTCACCTCTTCTCAATGTCAATCTTTCGTATTCCATCATAACAGCATGGCACGTTCAGTGTAATAAAATGTCCCAATGTACTTCTGAGAGCATTAGAAAGAAAAATATTGAGAAGAAATGTGTGAATCGATGCTATTGTAGAGTGTGAGAAGTAGAACAGACCCCAGAAAGATCTGAAAGGCAACATGCTAATGTTAACTGGAGATGTTCAGTTTTGTGATGTCAATATGATGAACATAACTGCAAGTTTGAGCTGATTTAACAACGAGATGTATAACAGGGATCCGTGGGATTTATTCCCAGTTTCTCTGGTGGTGATTATGTACGAAATAGGAACAGAGTTAGACTACTCTGCCCCTCGAGCCTGCTCCACTAGTCAATAAAATGAGCAAAAATTTTTGTCACCATCTTCTGGCAGGATAAATCCATCACCCCTACATGCTCAGTTACGTAACTCTAGTCTGGGTCATAACTGACCTACTTTTGAGTTGTTGACAGCTTTGGGGGTTGTCTTGAAGTTATTTGCTTGGTAGGAAGTATGACTTAGGAAAAATAGCAATCACTTTGCGCTATAGGGGACACAATAGCTTAATGGTATTATCACTGGACTGTTAATCCAGAGATCGGACAACATTTTGGGGACCTGATTCGAATCCTGCCACAGCAGATGGTGGAATTTGAATTTGGAACATCCTAGTAAACTATTTCTGTACCCTCTTAATAAGACAAACCCTTCATTGTAGAAGTGATGGCCTAGTGGAATTATCACTGGGCTGTTAATCCAGTGGCCTAGGCAATGTTCTGGGGACCTGGGTTTGAATCCTGGCAGGGTGAAATTTGAATTCAATAAAAATTCTGGAATTAAGAGTCTAACGATGACAATGAAAGCCAGTGCCAGTTGATGGGCGGAAAAGAAAGCCATCTGGTTCACTAATGTCCTTCAAGGAAGGAAGCTGTGGGCTTTCCCAGTCTAGTCTACACGTAACTCCACACTCACAGCAATGTAGCTGACTCTTAACTCAATTAAGGATGGGCAACATATATCCTTAAAATTAATAAAAGAAAACGCCACTAGATAGATTAATCTGACCCGAAAAAGACCCATTAATACTGACTGTGGATTCAATGGGCCAAATGGCCTGCTTCCGCACTGTGCAGATTCTATGACTTTCTGTCCTCTACTGTGTTAACCAATCCTCAATCCATACATACATTGCTCCCAATACATATCCCAGGCAATAACTTTTTACGTGGCATCTTAATGAATGGCTTTTGGAAAGCCAAATACATGGCATCTACTGGTTCCCCCTTTATCAACGCTGCTTCTCGTATCGTCAAAGATTTCTACCAAAATTGTTCAAACATGATCCCCCTTTCACAAAACCACTTTGGGTCTGTTTGATAACCACTGCCCAGATTGAGACCATCACTTTCTGCATACCACTATTTCACTTTATTCTGCCACTCAACATCTCGTGGAATCGCTACAGTGCAACAAGAGGCCATTTGGCCCATTGAGCCTGCACCAACCCTCTGAAGACCATCCCATTCAGACCCCACCTCTACTCTGTATTTACCAATGGCTAATCCACCTAGCCTGCACATCTTTGGACTGTGGGAGGAAACTGTCGCATCAGCAGAAACCCACACAGAGAGAACATGCAAACTGCACAGAGACAATTATGCAAGACTGGAATTGAACCCAAGTCCCTGGTGCTGTGAGTCAGCAGTGCTAACCACTAAACCACCGTGTTGCCCAAAACTCTCACTCTACTTCCTGTTCATGCTTTGACGTTTCCTGTACTTACTTGCTTAGCTTAGTGTTACTTTATTCGCTGTGTGCATCATCTTTTTTCCCCCTAGTTATTTGTTTTCTGTTCAAGGGTAATGTCTTCCTGCCACTGCCAGCAGTTACACTGGCACTTATCCAGTAGTCTTTATGAAGGTGAGGAACATTGTGTGGCTGAGTTCCATTCCCCTAGAACAAAAAGGTGAAAGCAGAGTGCAGACCGACCACAGACAACCTGGATCGACAAGTATAAACTGCAAATAATTGCTTAAATGTTTGTTCCACTCAAGACAGAGAAGGAGACATACAGAAGGGGAGGGAACAAAAAAGGATGGTGAGTGGGGGAAAGAGATAAATAAAAGCAGCCTAGCTGTGAGGGAAAAGGAGACGGTAGAAAAAAAATGGGAATGTGTAGAAGAGAAAAGAAGAGAAACAGATGACGTGGAAAGAAAGTACAATATTTTATTTAACATTGTTTAGATGCAGGAATATAGGGTTAGTCAGAAGTTTAAAAAAAAACCCCATTACTTTACTGTTTTAAATGCTTAGCATTCTAACTGGAGGGAAAAGAAGTGAAATGCTGGTTGACAGAAGCAAATGAGTTTATCCCAGCTGGCCTGAAATTGAAGGGTTTTTTTTAACAAGTGTAAGTACAGATCATATTGAAGCCCAGAAATGCATTTGCTAACTATAAGAGTTGTGCCTTTATATTCATTTTAGATCTTTAATGTAGAAAATGTGAAGTAATTAACCATTAAGATTTTTAACTGGCCGAGACAACACATACATGTATACATACATACACGCATGTGTTTCTGCGTAGGCATGTATTCATATGTATGTGTATATAAGGTGTAGTGCATGCACATGTTCATGTATATGTGTCTATGCATGTATGTGCGTACATATAAATATATATACGAGACAGAGCCCAGCCACAACCTTCTTTTTGCAGGTAGTATATAGTTCATTACAACTCATGTTCCTGTACAAACTCTGACAAATGAAAACAGAGTGAATTGCAAATGATCTTGACCTTGCTGAATAAACATGCAAACACACCCTCTCCTCTTTTATAAAGGAAAGCTAAAACAGATTAGACAACCCCTACTGGGCAGTGTACCAATGACTATAAGTAAACCAATGAAAATGTACAGAACAGAAACTTAAAGTCAAACTAAAATATCATTCAGTGGGTGACGATGCACTCCAGCCTCTGTGATACCCTATGGCCTCTAAAGGCCTCAAATGGGCTCGTGGTCACTGCACACTTTTGCATTTAAGTACATTTCGAAGAGAGATGACAATACCGTCAGGCACAATGACCCCATACACAACCCGTTTGATAGCCACTTTGGCTAGGTCTATAAGGACGACCTCTGACCATCCAACATCCGTCCCCTGCTGGCTCTGCGTACCCATAGATTAGGAGTGTGGGGCTGGTGCACCTGAAAATTTAAAAGCATCCCCTTTTTAAAAACTAAATAGGGCTGCAAATGAAGACATTCACCACTCGTACAGAAAACTCTCCTCTGTACATGTGACCCAGTGAACTAACTTACCCTATTATTGCATGGAACCACTGCATGCAACTGTTTCCACCCCAGCTCCCCAACAGGAGGAGGAAGGAACCCCATTATAGATGAGGAAATCACACTTTCCAGCGTAGTGACCAGGCAGGAGCAAATATAAACCTCTGTATAAATCCCCTTAGACTAAGCTGCCTCACTCCAATCTGATTCACTGCTGTAGTGAACACGTTCTGCTTTAGAATCATAGAATCGCCACCGTGTGGAATCAGGCCATTTGTCCCATCGAGTCCACACCAAGCCTTCCAAGAGGATCCCACTCCCTACCCTATCCCCAGAGTATGTTTGGAACCTGGAGCACCTGGAAGATACCCACGCAGGCACATGGGGACCACGTGCAAACTGTACACAGTCGCCCAAGGGTGGAATCGAACACTGGTCCCTGGCACTGACAGGCAGCAGTGCTAACCACCGAGTCATCGTGAATCCTAGGGGATGGGTTGGGTTGGTAGGGGGCAGGTGCACTTAAGGTTATATGTTATAATTGCCTGTCATCCTGCTGTGCTAAAGGTACTGTGCAAGTTATGTCACATTAATGCAGCTACAAGCACTTAACAATGATGAACCATTTGGGAGGAAACAGTATTGTAGGTTGACCAGCCTCAAACAGTATGACAGTGTGGTATCACAGTGGAACATTCGATCCTGAGGGGTCTCAACAGGGTGAATGTGGAAGGGAAGGAAGTTACCACTTGGGGAAGAACCTGGAATTGAGGTTTGCTGTTTCAAAATAAGGTATCAGTTACATAAGGTGGATATCAGGAAAGATACATTCTTACAAAGGGTCTTGAGCCTTTGGAATAGTGTTTTTCAAAAGGCGTGGAAACAGAAGCTTTTGAGTATTTTTGAGGCAGAGGCGGGGAGATGCTTGATAGGCAACGGGTTGAAAGGTTATCATAGGAAGATGAGAACAAGGAGTAATCAGGTCAACCACAATCCTATTGAAAGCTGGAGCAGACAAGGGGCTGAATGGCCTACTCCTGCTCCCAATTCATATCTTCATTGTATCACAAGTGGTTTTCATTCCATTCATTACTAGTACTTAATTTACTCCATTCAGTTACAGCCTCCCTAAGTACCTACTTACCATCGCCCATCTATCCTCAAATACAAATTGATATTGCTGGTGCCAGAGGGTATGCATAGAACCAGAGCCCTAGGAAGGAAGCATCTTCAGAGTATAATTCCTGTCTCTGAGCCAAGAGGCTCAGTTGGTAGCAAGGGAAGGTGTGCTCACAAAGTAGCTATATAAATGACCATCAACCTGCAGTTCCTCCCACAACACCTCAAAGGCAGGCTGCAACAGCGAGAGAGATTCCTGGTCAGCCAGATGATGGAAAGAAAATTGGAGCTTCTACCGTCACTGTCCATAACTCAAGGTTACACCAGGCAGGGTAAAACATGCATGTGGATACAGCAAGAATTAAAAGCAGCCCACTGCCCCCAATCAGCCATGAGCTACAGAATGACGGAACCAGTTCAAGACGATGAAAGCTCACTTCTGTTCCTCACCTTATCAGGGAAAAAGCAGGAAGATAGAAAATTAAAATTTTGAAGAAATTGAGGGAAAATAAACAGGATCGAAAGGTTTGGAAATTAGAGAGTGTATTAGATGTCATGGGGAGGTTATGAGGTAGCAGTAATGTCACTAGTCCAGGTTAATCTGTGTGTTTCAACTCCACCATAGCAAATTATCTAGAATTTAACAAAAGCTAGTCTAAGTCTCACACTGATTTCTCTCCACAGATGCTGCCAGACCTGGTGTTCTGTTTTGGCTTCCGATTTCCAGCATCCACAGTTCAGAGAATCATAGAATTCCTACAGTGTGGAAACAGGTTATTCGGCCCAACACACTGCTGCTCCGAAAAGCATCTCACCCAGACCCATTCCCCTACCCCTGTATTTCCCATGTCTAACCCACTTCGACTAAACATCCCTGGGTCCTATGGGCGACCCACCTAACCTGCACATCTTTGGACTGTGGGAGGAAACTCACACAAACACGGGGAGAACGTGCAAACTCCACACAGACAGGCAGTCACCTGAGGCTAGAATCGAACCTGGGTCCCTGGTGCTTTGAGGCAGCGGTGCTAACTTTGGCTTTTATTGTGTTTAATAGTGAGCACGTATAAACACTATTGATTGTCATAAAAACGCACCAAGTTCACAAGTGTCCTTCAGGGAAGGGAATCTGCCATCCTTACATGGTCTGGCCTCCATGTGACTCCAGGCCTACAGCAATTTAGTTGACTCTTAAATCCCCTCTGGGCAATTACGGATGGGTAATAAATGCTGGCCTAGCCAGCGATGTCCTTATCTCATGAATGAATTAAAAAATAAACTTAAAGGCAGGTTATGGGTTAACAATGTTGTGCACTAGAAACATGGGGAGAAGAAAAATCTAAAGAATTGCAACCAATCTGAAATATATATTTATTTTAAAAAAGCTATTGTGGCAACATAATTTAAATAAATTGGCATAGTCAGTGAAGCTTCACAATGATCTCGTGTCTAGTCTAGAGAAGACAACCGAAAATAAAGTAAGCAACAGATCATCACAAGACTGGCAACCCCAAATACCACCACCACCACATATATATCACGAACAGCAAGTTGAAATGGTGACGTTGATGCCCAGGTTACCATTGTCAGCAAAGAGGTGGGCGATGGCCGCGTCAAAGACCAGGCAGTCGCTGTTCATGATGGCCGTGGCAACGCCGTCGTGAATGGAGCGAGGGGTCGCCTCCCAGGTCAGGCGACGGCGATTGCCGTTCAGCTCCAGCCGGTAGGCAAAGTTCGCCGCCTGCTTGCGGGCGCCGATCAGCAGCACGATGGCAAAGAACTGCTGGTGGCCCTCGTACTTCTCCTGCTTCTCCAGCACCAGCATGAAGTGCCGCCCGAAACAGGACTGCATCATGACCCAGTCCACCGCGCCAGGCAGGTTGATGTCTGTGGCCAGGAAGACAATGTCCTCCCCTTGCAGGGTGGTGATGCTCTTGTGCACGTGCACCAGGTGAGACATGACTTGCTCCAGGGAGCCCTGCCACTTGCACGAAGCCCCAGGGCAGGGGCAGGAGTAAGGTCGGTACTCGCAGGTGTCCTCATGGTCCGGCTTCTCAGTGTGATGAAGGGTCAGCAAACATCCAGTTGACGCATACTGAGGAGGTACAGAGAGACAAACAAATAAATAATTTAATGATAGAACCCTCCTCCCTTACCACTCCTCATACAAGAATTCAGCTTCGATGCTGATATTTGAGTAGCTCAGCCTCACTAAATATTGCCCAAATGGGCTATTAATATGCAGTTCAGTGAACATCACCTGCCTCCCACTTTAGATAGGGAATAAAAAGTGAATACAGAAAGCTGGAGAAACTCAGGTCCAGCAGCGTTTGGATAGAGAGCTGACGTTTCAAGTCTAGCTCGATTCTTCTTCAGAAATAACAGCAGAATTGAATTCTGAAGAAATCAAGGCAGGTTAGGGATGTTAACTCTGTTTCTCTCCACATATGCTGCCAGACCTGCTGGACTCCTCCAGCATTATGTGCATGTTTCAGATTTCTGCAGCTTCTTGCTTTTGTTAAAAAGCACTTCTGTTTTACTGTGAAACTCAAATATCATCTGCTTAAAACAACACAGCAGCATCAGAGGAGCAGGAAAGCCTGATGTTTCGGGTCAGGACCCTTCTTCTGAAAGAGGTTCCCACTCTGAAAAGTCAAGCCTACGTGATCCTCTGATGCTGCTTGGCCTGCAGTGTTCATCCAGCTTCACAGTGTTATCTCAGATTCTCCAGCATCGGCAGTTCCTACTATTTCTATCATCTGCTTACTTTTTTTTAAATTTTAAATTAAACAGGATGTATTGATGACACAAAACTCATCCCCATCAGGAAAGAAAGAACTTGCATTAATACAACACTCTGTTCTCTCACTTTGCAGCAAATTAAGTTTTTCTGCGTGGAATCACTAGAAAAAAATGTAGCAAATTGTGCAGGTGACAAGATGCCACAAGTAGCAAGGTGCTAATAACTAGAAAATCCACTTTCCAGCGATGCTGGTTAGAGAATACATACTAGTGCACG